>NC_056726.1:1475608599-1475711099 GCF_019279795.1 Protopterus annectens
CCAGCCTTCAGACTCTCAAGCTGACAATTTGGCTCCTCCACTTCCGTTAGTCTCCAAGCATAATGCTATACCTTCTCCTTTCTGGCATATTTTGCTGGCATTGCATAAACAATCCACCAGAACTCTCTACTCAAGCAAATTGAAGAGATTTTCTATATGGGCCTATGATAATGGATTAAACCCCTTTTCAGCACCAGTAGAAACAAATTTGGAATTTCTAACTGCTATTTTTAATAAGAGAGCCTCTGCTTCTACAGTTAAAATTATTCTAGCAACAATTTTGAAATTTCATATTGGTTTTGGCAACCAACCCTTGATTTCACACAGGCTTTGCAAAATTTTCCTAAAATGTACTATACACTTGAAACTGTCCTGCAAAGATCCTCTCCCACCTTGGGATTTGAGTTTAGTACTACAGTCACACTGAGAAAATGGCACAGAGAGTCCGAAAACAATCAAAACAATAAAACGGCCACACAATAAAGCCCGAAGGAAGCTCACTTTAATAATGCACACTAACTGAATAAGTCTTTTAAGACGAAAACGTATTAACATTGGTAGAGTTAGTGTGCATTATTAAAGTGGGCTTCCTTCGGGCTTTATTCTGTGGCCATTTTATTGTTTTGTTTTTGGACTCTCTGTGCCATTTTCTCAGTGTATTTCAGGTTATTTGTGGTTTTGGCACATTTCTCCTTTTTTGGTTATTTAGTACTACAGTCACTTACAGCACCGACTTTCAAACCAGAAGCTACCTGTGATTTAAAGTTTCTCTCCTGGAAGATGTTATTTCTCATAGCTGTCACTTCTGCAAGACGAGTCTCTAAACTACAAGCCCAATGCCCTAAAGCTCCTTACTTCATTTTCCATAAGGACAGTGTGTCACTCAGAACAAATCCGACTTTTTTGTCTAAAGTGATTTCAGATGCTAATATCAGTAAATCTATACATTTACCAGTATTTTTCCCAAATTATTCTAACAGAGGAGAGTACTGCCTTCACCTTCTGGATGTACATAGGCAGTTGCGATTCTATTTATATAGAACAAAACAATTTAGATGATCTGATCAATTGTTTATATCCTTCGCCATTGCAACTTTGGGAAGATCAGTCTCCAAGGTAACTGTCTCCAGGTGGTTGAGAGAATGTATATCATTCATATACAAAAAGTTGAATATGAATCTTCCAAAATTAGTCAAAGCACATTCTACAAGATCAGTGGCAACTTCTACAGTCTTTCATTCCAGAGCTTCGATGTCAAACATTTGCACTGCTGCAACTTGGGCTAAGCCTCATACTTTTATTACACATTACAAATTGAATATGGTCTCCAGGGGAGAGCATCTTTTGGCTCTGCGGTGCTCAGGAATATCCTTCCATAAGGTCTCACAGGATACAAGGTAGTTGGGGACTCTTTCCCTTTAATCAAGAATAGATGAAGATTGACAACATCAGATAAAGAAGTTACATCTTACCATAACGTTCCATCTGTGTTGTCGATCTTCATCTATTCTTGTGTCCCTCCCGCCTTCCCCTCCTGCAGTTTTATGGTGGAGCGATATCCTGTCCTGGGTTTCTTGTGTCGCTCCCGCCTTCCCCTCCTGCAGGTTTATGGTGGAGCGATATCCTGTCCTGGGTTTCTTGTGTACCTCCCGCCTTCCCCTCCTGCAGGTTTATGGTGGAGCGATATCCTGTCCTGGGTTTTTATTGTTTCAGGTGCCTTGGACACGGCTTCTGACTTTCATTGTACTATTCTTTGCTAGAGGCAAACTCGATCTGAGGTAATTTATAGAGGGGAATTGTGGGTAGACTTGTAGCTTGACAGATTTCTTTGGCTGGTACGAGCTGTGTAATGGCCGGATCAGTTCCGAGGATTGGAACCGTATCCACATTAGTCAAGAATAAATGAAGATCGACAACACAGATGGAACATTATGGTAAGACATAACTTTTTTTCTGAAGGCCTGACACCTCTAGTCCACGAGCTCTGGGAACCTTGCCAAGTGTTATCACTACTGCAGCAGTGGACAGTACAGTAAATGTAGTGTGTGGATGTTAGGAACTTAATGTAATTGTAGGTGTTCGAGTATGTTCAGTGTTGCAGTACGATTTCCCACCGTCTGTCCCTCTTTTTCCTTGCTCTTGCCGTCCTGTGGTTGCGTTGGGTACCCATTCTCTTCCCTTCCCCCTCTTTTATCTGTGCAGGCACTCCTTCAGATTGACCTAACTTCTGGAGGTAGAGTTTGGAGATCCTTCTGGTTAAGCTGTCATTCTTGAGGCCATATGCCATCTGAATGGCTTATACTGTGGTGTCAGCCTAGACCAGCTGAAGCTGATTGGGGCAAGAAAGAACTAAAGATAGTGAGAATAAAAATCCTAATTACACCAAAGACGTTGTTCCTAACACAGCTGTACTGTGTTTGGATAGTAACATCATTGCTGCTGTAGGAGATTCTACTCAGTTTTTGTTTTCCTCCATGCCCAGTTTTTTCTTTGGAAGATGTAGCCTTTCTAGCAAGCTGTTTCAGGTAGGCAGCCCCTTGAGTTACAGCCTGTGCTATGTACATGCATTTTTAGACAATGTAGTTCTCCTTTTCTTAGGTACATGTATTTGTTAGACAACCTGGGCATCTTGCTTGGGTACTGATGGTTTGATGACCTTTCTTATGCACCTGGGTTTTCTGGGTCTCCTTCTATAGGTTTAGATTATAGTTCAGACACATTTTTTAGTGTTATCCTGCTGCAAGGGAAGACCAGAATATGGCCTGAGTTATTCTCCCTTTATAGCAGTTTCTGGGCTATTTCTTTGGCATGAGAAGTTACCCTGCTCCTACCCAGGAGACACCCAGCTGCTGTTCAAGTCTGATTAGAAGACTGATGTCTCCACATAGCTAAGCACCATGTGTCAGGATTACTGTGCAGCTGCAGTAATGATTCTGTTATTCGAACATCTACAGGCAGGGCAACTACCCTAACTCATCTCTGCTTTCTATTGCAAAGTAAGGAATCTTTAAACAATGTAGTGCACAGATAAGGAGCCAAGGAACATTGTTTCATTCAGTAAATAAAAGGAGACTTGTTTCTTTCAGGACATGAAGTCATTCACTGATTAGAGACAAATCTAGCAGTTTTCTTTGGCAGATTCATTGTTACGCACTGCAGTTTAGGTTTCTAGGACCCAGTTTGAATTACACTCTTTGAAAACCCATTTTGTGGTTGCCGCTAATGCCCCAAAACTGGAATTCACCTATAATTAACATCAAACACAAAAAAAATGAATTTTGTAAGACTTCAAGTGTAGGATTCTGCCTGTAGATTTTTCATATAAAAGTTTGAGTATGTTTCCAGTATAGAGGAATGGAGAAGAGCTTACCAGAGGGGAGTATGGACGACTAGTGAGAGTAAGAGGGGCAGGAGATTTGTAGCATTTAAATATATCTGAAAATCTGAAACATTAATGGGGTAGAAGTAAGAGAGTAGGATTGGATGGCAGGGCAAGTGCAGGTAAGAGGAAGACGTGTTTTTGTACCATAGGAAGGATGCCTACCACCTACAGACAGTGAAAGTTTTACAGGAAGAATAAGGACAGCACAAGGGAGTTGGAACATGCTTAGTATATCCAACAAAATACCATGTAGTTTACAAGCATACAGACAGACGTGTTTAACTTAATATATCTGGCTTGACACAGGTCAGTGTAAATGTGTATAGTAGATTAATAAAGTCTTTATCTTGATCTGAATTAGTGATCCAGATTCCTGTTCAATTTGTAACAGAGCTGTTGTACTTTCTTTATGCAGGTGCAGTACTTGGGATGTTGCTTACAGTAGGAGGGACTGCTTTGTGTGTAGCAAGTTCTTTGTCTGAAGGAAGCTGAGATAATAGGTGGCAACCCAGGCTGAACCTCATGACCTGCTGTGCTGGTCCAGGTAGATGCAGCAAACACAGGGAGCTGTTGTGGCAGTGTGAGAATTTATACCCCTCTACAAGTTCTGTTCATCGAGCGAGGCTCGCAAGACTTCATCCCAGAATAAGGAATGGAGGACCTATTTGCTACACTCTGGAATATTTCCAATGGACTGACTTTCCCACCTGGATTATAGCAGTTCTGGTTCTCATCACAGGTCATATTTATAGAATCAACTGCATTTGTTAATCAGAATTGTGCATTTCAGAAAAACAATGTTTTAACATGTCTGCATCTGCTTCTAGTGTGACATGCTAATCATGCTGTGCATATGCAAATGCACAAACTTGGCACATATTACGTAATTCACCATGTCTTATCATATGACTCCTGTTTTGGCAGCATCCTTCTCTCACACTAACCTACATTTTTGAGCACCTCAAGTCTGTATATATATGTATATGTACATAGGTAGTACTTTATACGATTTCTACAATAAGTTTGTCTTTTTCTTTGCATTATGTGCTTCAATACTGTTTGTTGTGATATTCCTTTTGAAGTGTATCTATTTATAGCATGTTTTTAGTTTGTTGTTATTTTGTTGTACTGTGCAACCTGGGCTAGGCCTGCAAGTGGACAAACTTCTTCAGTGCCCTACCCTGGTAAACAAATATAAATAAATTCTTCTGATGCTGTGTGAACATTTGCTTTGTAATTGTTGAGGACCATCTAGGCTTAATGTGCATGTTGAAACAGAACATCTGGAAGTAACTTCACAGTCTCAGCTCCACATCGCAACACATCTGGTTACTTTCCATTTAATTATAAACAGAGCAATGCTGTTAGAGTGAGCCTGCATTTCATGCTGTGACTCAGACAGCACATCATCCTTGAGATCCATATTTGAAGCAGCAGCACGCTGGGAGCTCAGTTACACGGCATCTTTAATCATTTTTTTCTTGCAAATACGATGTTCATTGTATACAGGAAGTGCAGACTTGAGGGAGACGTAATCTCAGTATAAGCCATATCATCAGTCTTCTTCTTCTTCTTCTTCTTTCAGCTGCTCCTGTTAGAGGTCGCCACAGCAGATCACCTGTTTCCATTTCTTCCTGTCCTCTGCATCTTGCTCTGTCACACCAACCACCTGCATGTCCTCTCTCACCACATCCATAAACCTTATCTTAGGCCTTCCTCTTTTCCTGTTACCTGGCAGCTTCATCCTTAGCATCTTTTTCCCAATATACTCTGCATCCCTCCTCAGCACATGTCCAAACCAATGTAGTCTTGCCTCTCTGGCTTTGTCTCCAAACCTTCAACCTGAGGTGACCCTCTAATATACTTATTCCTAATCCTGTCCATCCTCGTCACACCCAGTGCAAATCTTAACATCTTCAACTCTGCCACGTCACGCTCTGACTCCTGCCTTTTTGTCAATGCCACTGTCTCCAACACATATAACATAGATGGCCTCACTACCCTTTTGTAGACCTTCCCTTTCACTCTTACTGGTACTTGTCTGTCACAAATCACTCCTGACACTTCTCCATCCTGCCTGTACTCTCTTCTTCACCTCTCTTCCACACTCACCATTACTCTGAACTGTTGATCCCAAGTATTTAAACTCATCCATCTTTGCCACCTCTACTCCCTGCATCCTCACCATTCCTCTATCTTCCCTCTCATTCACACACATATATTCTGACTTAGTCCTGCTGACCTTCATTCCTCTTCTCTCTAGAGCATATCTCCACCTCTCCAGGGTCTCCTCCACCTGTTCCCTACTCTCACTACAGATCACAATGTCATCTGCAAACATCATAGTCCACGGGGACTCCTGTCTGATCTCGTCTGTCAACCTGTCCATCACCATTGCAAATAAGAAAGGGCACAGAGCTGATCCTTGATGTAATCCCACTTCCACCTTAAACGCATCCGTCACTCCCACCGCAGACCTCACTGCTGTCACACTACCCTCGTACATATCCTGCACCACTCTTACATACTTCTCTGACACTCCGACTTCCTCATACAATACCACAACTCCTCTTTAGGCACCCTGTCATGTGCTTTCTCTAAATCCACAAAGACACAATGCAACTCCTTCTGACCTTTTCTGTACTTCTCCATCAACACTCTCAGAGCAAACATCGCATCTGTAGTGCTCTTTCCTGGCATGAAATCATACTGCTGATCACTAATCATCACCTCCCTTCTTAACCTAGCTTCCACTACTCTTTCCCATAACTTCATGCTGTGACTGATCAATTTAATTCCACTGTAGTTACTACAGCTCTGCACATCACCCTTATATTATCAGTGCACCTAGCATAAGATTGTTCTTTCTGTAAGGTTTACTTTTCTGTAATATACAGTCTGCTTTGTCACATATTCATTTTTTTGTAATAAACACTTCTATTAAGTTTATAACTGTCAGAATTCTCTATCTGTATGTTGGAAGAGAGCAATGTCCAAGTAAACAGGCACCACTATAATGGATGTGTCTTTTTTTTTCCACTGCCTTGGAGATAAGGTCTGTCCATCACAAAAAATCCTGTCATTTGGTTAGGGATGGTTTCAGCACTGGTACCACACACTTACTGGTTGGTGGCACAAATG
Organism: Protopterus annectens; assembly: GCF_019279795.1. Classification (NCBI taxonomy): domain Eukaryota; kingdom Metazoa; phylum Chordata; order Ceratodontiformes; family Protopteridae; genus Protopterus; species Protopterus annectens. The sequence goes on from NC_056726.1 coordinate 1,475,615,123, forward strand.
CATAAAAAGTGAGTGTAGCTGCAGAAAGTATACTGCCTCTATGTGATGTTGTATGGTAACATGTTCATAGTAGCAATAATCACATTTCTCAAAACGTGCTGCTGACAGCTGAAAGAAGATATTTAAACATATCCATAGCAATTAACTATACTTCTTTTGCACAGTATGTGTTTTGTGTTTTTGTAATATTAAGTACTTTGTACAGCTTCATAAATATTTTACATTATTGCAAGGTGATGTAGGTGTATAGTTTGCTTCCTGCTTGCTGTTCTGTTGTGAAATCACAGTCTGTTTCCATGACAAAGAAAAAAACAGTAAAGAATATGAGTCCACTGCTGACTTGGGACATGGAAGCAGAGCTGCAACTATAAGCATTCAGATATCCTGTAACAAGAGGGAAATCCTGAAATGTGCATTACCTCATGCCACCTTCACTTTTCATTAGTTTGCAACTCCCAGTCATCTGCATTTTCCACTCCTGAGTGGTTTCATTGGTTGTTTAGCCCTAGTTCCATTTTTGTTTTATTTACACCTCCCTTATCAGATGTTTGAGTAGATGCGTCTAATGGTAGACAGCCTGTAAATATTTTAATTTAGTCAATTTTAATTTATTAAATTTTTTTTCCCAAAATTTTATTTTATTGTAATTTAGTCAGTTTCAGTCAGTATCTTACAGACTTCTTAGAGATGCCCTGCATCTGGCATACAAGGCATCCTCTAACCTATTACTGATGGATTTACTGGGCATCTGAAGTACTTGGTCTATGGATCTAAACCTCTTTTACAGCAGCAACAGAACAGTTTGGAAGGACAAGTATTTTTCAGAGAGGATACCAGTGCTATGGAACAGACTCCTCATACAAATAAAATGAAGTTCATCCCTGTTCATTTTCAAGTGCAACTTAGTTATATGGATGGGAAACATTTACCCCAGGACTGCCCCCTGTACTACTAATAGACAGATACAGCTCCTAAATTATGTAGCCCATGCATGGTTCCCCTCAAATTACTTATGGTATGATCCCAGTTATTCTCTTTTGGGGTAATATGTAATTATTGACCATGGGATAGGTAAGTCCAGTCTATAACCAAATGGGGTAGATTATTTTGAGCATAAAAAGGGAAATTGGCTGGGCTTAAAAGTGCCCAGAAGAGCAGCTAGCCTAGTACTTGCCTATGAACCTATTTACTGTACTTTATTGACATGGGGGCTGTACATTTTATAGATAATTGTAAAATGTATCAGGTTAAACAGAACTACTAATAGGTTAATAGGTAAGTACTGGCCTAGCTGCCCTTGTAGGCCATTTTAAGTATAGCCAGTTTCCCTTTTTGTAGTCGAAATAACCTATCCCATTGGGTTGTAGCTTAGTTTTACCCATCCCATGATCGATAATTACGTATTATCAAAACTCAATGCCTTACAGGTACAATTGAAAAAGAAGGATGCCAGAAAAGAATCATCTAAAGAATTGGGTAAAAAAAGAAGGAAGGAATAAAATAGTTAAAATAAATTCTTGTAAAATGAAAAAGCTAAAGAGCATACATTTAAGTCCTGCAGGAAGCTGGAAAAGCCAAAAGCAAAAACTAGGAAACTTCAACCTGTAACTCATGTGGTGAGAAAGCTTTGAAAGTTTCTGCTACTGAGATGGTGCATTATATCAGAAAAGGGTGAAAAAGATGTAGCCTTTTACATCTCCCAGAAACATTCAGCCATAAATAAACATTCAGTATCATGTGATTTCCACTTCTAAATCTGAACATATAAATATCTTGTATGTGGTCTTTCATAAAATTCCATCAGGATATAAAATGATAGCATTCCCTCTAATGTTTGCTGACTGTTCCATTACAACTGCAATTGTTGATATAGGTCAAGGCCCTAAACATTTACTAGTTCTGTTTTAATAGTAATCCAGAAGGCCACACGGGGCTCATATACATCAGCCCTGCAAACACCAGTTTGACAGAGAACATCCATTGATGGTTTATCTCAATTTCTGTATTTGTCCTCCAGGTTTTCTTTTAAATCAATTCTTCTCAGTGATCACCTACAAGTCAACTTTCTTTGAATATTGATGAAACAAATGGATTTATTCTTGAACATGGACACTTCTTTGGAGAACCAACAGTCCTTGTTCTCAGGCTATTTATTTTTTTATTTTACTTTGCTTGTTCACTGGGATGGTACACTCATCTGAGGACCCTGTTCAAGCATAGCCAGAGCCACCCAGGCAGATAATAGACTATGCAAAACATTTCTTAGGATCAGTTCAGATTTTAGTTGTTACAATGGCATGCAGACAGTTAAAATAGTTCAGTTCTTAAAATGAAGAACAAATCACAAATTTTCAAGGGGATATAAACTAAAGGCATTTACATATTGTGTGTATCTAAAGCAATGTAAAAAAGGTACATACACTATAGCATGGTGTAATTAAAACTAAAAAGACAGATACATGTCACTTTGAAGCTGCTATGAAACTGTTTACACTGGAGTATACACATCTGCCTTAGAAGACAAAATATTAAAGTGAAATAACTAAGTTAGGTATGTTTCTAATAAGTAATGTTTCTAAAGGCTATTTACAGTTAGTAGTGTCAGTTATAGATATACCTTTACACTCAATGAACTTAGTATGTTTAATTATACTTGTACAGATGTACAGTTAGTCCTTATCTACTGTGGTTGAAACACATAATTAGAGTGGCCTAAGGCCTATTTTTTTCCCCTGATCCCTAGATGAATTCTTTGGAAGGAAAGATATTTACTGGAAACAGTATATGAGTAAGTGTTAAAAGTTGTTTCTTCCCTTGAAAATCGGTATTAAGATCAGAGGAACCACAACTTTTGAATATCTCGCTTATGCTACTTCATGGTAGCATTGTCGCCTCACAGTAAGACGTACTGTTCGATTCTCAGCTAGAGCGTCTTCTGTGTGGAGACATGCGTGAATGGGCGTACCTTTGTTGAAGGTTGTGCATCAGAGCTGGCAACTCGGTACGTAAAAATCTACTGCCAATCATTAGCGGACCGGAGTTCTGCTGTGGCGACCCCTAACCGGGAAAAGCCAAAAGACACAACAACAACTTATGCTACTTCATTTCAAACTCTAAGACATTTTGCAAAACTTCTGCCACACATCCTCCTGTTCCCCAGAAAGCTTGATTGTCTGTGTAGGCATCCTGCAAAAATGCAGGATTTGTATAAGAAGTTGAAGGAAGATAAGCCCACACCATCCCACCCCATGGCACGTGGGATGAATCTGTGACTGCAATCACAACAACCTATGTTTGATTAGTGGCACAGGAGCTAGAGGAGTCTGGCCAGGAAATGATGGGAGTTAGTAGCCATTGTTGAGTCGTCCATCCTGAGAGATGGAGGCAGCTCAGGATTACTGTTTGAGTGACACCTAGAGGGAGCACTGGGTGTTGCACCCATGGAGAATGAGCCCACAGAACACAGGTTGCCTAGCAGTGTGCTACACTAGCTGGGGAGGAAGTGTGGATATGCACACAAGTCTTGTGGAAGAATGCACATAGTAAAGCTCAACAGAGCTTCCATGGGATTAAGAGTAAGAGCTCCACGAGATAGGAAGGAAGTCCTTGGCCTGCTGTCTACCATTTTACTCTCATTTGTCCATAAAAAGAACGGGTTGATTATGCCCTTCAGCTAGGGGATAAATGGGCCAACAGGGCTGAGATGTGCTTGGCTGCTGCCCTGAGAAAAGTACAAATTAGTTAATTGTGTAAATGAAGGGAGACATTGGGCAAGATCCAAGAGAATGGAGGAGAAAAGAGATTTAAATGAAGACAGAAAAAAACACTCCCCATTTTTCCACCAGTTCCAAAAGGAAATTACCACAATAACCATGCATATTCTTGATGAAGAATCCAAAATGTTGTTTATCAGAAATGAATCAGAAATAACTTTATTGTCATTTAACCCACACACGTGTACAGATGAATGAAATTATGTTCCTCCATGCTCAAAACATAAACAAAGAAACACAAAAACACTTAAACAACAACAGTAAACGAGCCAACCGAAGGCACAGAAGCCTCAACCACCACATCTCTCACTCCAGCACCAGCAACATCCAAACCCAGTCTGGACCCTTCGATACCACAGAAGGCACAGAAGCTTCAACCGCCACATCTCTCACTCTAGCACCAGCAGCATCCAAGTCCTAGTCTGGACCCACCAACACTACAGACCACACAACTGCTGTCTACTACAGACCCAAATGGCCACAACCAGTCAAACGATCTTTCCTTCCTCAGTCTTCACCATCCACACCATTACCGTCACCATCTTCAACTCCGACATCATCAGCAGTGTCCTAAATCTATTCCAGTTCACTCAGATTCAACGCGAACAAGTCCAATCCCCAAGGGCTTCTCATTGGCCCTCTTTAAGAAAAATTTTGATGACTGGATGGGAAATAGAAAATTCTCCCCAGGGATCACTTCTGCGGTGCTGCTCGACAGGGGCACAGGAAAATAATTTTCTTGGGTGGCAAAAGCCAGGGAACTTTTTTGGCTAGGCTTATATATAGGCCCCAGGGTCGATAGCTTAGTACATACCTATGAACCTATAAATTACACCAGGAGACAAGGTTTCAGCCTCTGCTTCCACATCCAGCCTGACTCGCATTGAAGGCCTAACTTCCATGTATTCAGTTCCAAAGAAGCAAAACTTACATTGAGTACTCCACGATCATCATGGACACCACAGCTGCAGACAACAGCACACTTCACCAGGCAAAGACAGACCAACCGATCAACAAAAACAAATCAGAAAGTAAAAGAAAACAAAAAGAAAGCAAAAGTGAAAAACGGAAACCTGAGATGTCACTGCCGTTATATAATATCTGTGTATATATATATATATATATATATATATATATATATATATATATATATATATATATATGTGTGTGTATGTAAAGCACATACAATACACACATATATTTATCTATATATGTATGTGTATATCTATCTAATATATAAATTGAAAGCTTTAGAGGTATTGATATTGATACACAGGTAGGGATATAATGGCTTGCACATCTACCTGATAGTTCCCCTATCAACATCCAATCAGATTAATCATTTCTGTGATGGGGAGGCAAGAATTAGGCCCATTTGTTCCCTGGACAATGCAAGAGCTCTGTGGCACATTTGTCCCCTATAAAGGAGAGAACATAATCATCTCATCTCATTTGGAGGCAAAAGTCAGTTGTGGTAAAGTTAGCTAGCATACTCATACAGAGTAGATCTTGCAGCCTGCCAGGAAATACACACATGTGCTATGGCACATGCCTACCATCAGTGTGAGAGGTGTTATGACTTGCAACGTGGGCTTGCTTGGCATGTGAGGGTGATGACCTACCTGCCAGCAGGTGTATGGATCAATTTGGTGCTTCTTTAAAGACTCAAAAAGTAGATGGTGTGGGATGTAATCAAAAGCCTTTGATTGTATTATTAAGTGTGTTTGAGATAATCGCATTACCCCAGATGACATTTACCTTAAGTGCTTATTCTTTTGAAGGGCAGTTCATGATTGTGACTGCTTTGTACATTGTAAAAAATGTAATTAAGCTTCAAAACATAGACTTATAAAGGCTTTCTATCTTATCTGACTAAATAAAAAATGCATAAATTTGAGGACTTTTATTTTTTCTAGTTTTTATGTGATTTACAAACATATAACAGGTTTTCTCATTTAGCCACTTCACTTATGTAAGTGTTGAGTAAAAAAGGCAGTAGAAGATGACTCCAGAAATGTAAGCACTTTTCAACTTTTTATCAGTCACACTCCTTCAAAGACTTCCACTTCAGAGCTTAAGAAGCTGGTAGCTGCATTGTCCAAAATATCTAATTTATGATCTAACTAGCTGGTCCCCAAAAAAGAATCATCTACATTAGTTTAGCAAGTATTGAACATATAACACACCAGACCAGAGCATATGAACTGACGATTTGACATTCATGCGCAAGAGTTGTCCACTACTAGGAAGGTTCAAGAAAGCCTCATATCTGAAATTATAAGACGGCCTTCTCAGCCATCACTTTCAAAAGGCCTGACATCAGTCATCCTTGATCGGTACTTTTATTGTCACAAACATCTGCACCTTCACTGATGCAGCCATTCAGCTATCAACTTTTTTCACTTAAGAGTATTACGTTACTATAAAAAACCTTGAGCAGATATACCGTTCTAATGTTTTAACTTCCCCATCAGCTGGTTTGAAGTCCCGCACTAACAGATTACAATACTTAAGCAGTCCACCGCCTCGGATCTCTTCTGGATTCTTTGTGGCAATTAAGTGATTTTCAAGGTGGTACAAGGCTTCCTGAAAGTTACCATACACACTTTCTCCAACTACAGTAGGGTGGAAGTGTTAAGTCATTGGGTTTTCTGCACAATCATAAAACAAAAGCATAGGGTCCAATACAATCTGAAAAGAGTCAACACAAAACTCAAACTGACGGCGTAGTGAATCTACAAATTTCAAGTCAACATTTCTTCCATCTTTATTGGACAAGGAAATCAAATTCTACCTGTCGGTTTCTGTGGAGACTTTAACAAGCTTTTGAACATAAGCTTCTTTAAGAGTCATGGGGGTAAGTTTATCTTTATTGACACCTTCTGGAAGAAAGTCCAACAGTGAACCCAAAACAATGATATTGTAGATCAGCAAAGAAAGTTGGAAACTTACCTTCACAACCACTTCAGTAAAAAAGAGAAGAGCAAATGTGATTACCTTTTAATCCTATATAGGGTAGTAAATGACGGGGCATGAACGAAGGCAGACTCTAAATCTCATAGCTTTCCTTGCTTTGCGTGAAATGGGCCAGTTGCCTACTCTTCCTAACACTAGCAGCGTGACTTGCTACTACCAGCCAGCACCTCATGTTTATGATATGAACTTCAGTAATTATTACATAGCAAATAGTCCAGCAGCTTATGATCATTCATATCATACATGATTGTCTTGCAGCTAATAAATCAATTCCTACTCTCAAAAAAACCCCCCAAAAAAACAAAGAGTATTACGTTATTAAGTCAGAGCACTTCTCTTCCACTCCATATTGCCAAACCATGGAAACACTTCTCACTTACATTCCCTGTGGAACAAATGCTTGCCATACTTTCTCTAGTATCTTCATAATTAACTTCGGAAAAGCTCTGTCACTCTCAAACTCACTCTGTCTGTCTCCTCTCCTCAGAAGAAGAGGAAGAATTTTATGTGAGCCAAAGATGTTCACTTTATGGGTTGAGATTCTATTCATAATATATCATCACAATGGTAAGTTGTACTGTCAAGGTTATCACTTACCCTCAAATTGTTAGTCTTATGGGTGATTTTGTTTTTACTTCTGGGTGCTTCCTCCATTGGCTGACAACCTTCCATCCTCCAAGGTTCTGATTTTTCTTTTGTACTGAACATTGCACCCATCACCCTGTCTAGAGGCCTGCTGTTCAGCTGAAATGAATCTTGCAGTGTCTGTTCTGCTGATGGTGTTTGATGCTGGAAACTGGAGCTAAATGATAAAGGGGCTATCAATCATATCATTTTTTTCTAAGACTGTAACATTGCACACAGACAGTAACAATGCACTCAGACACACAACCCTTGGTATATGCTCCTCCTAAGTGAGACACACAGTGCTGCCTAGTCCACTAGAGTCTGCACAGTATAACACATGCACTGAAATCCAGCTGCATTGCATGTACACTCTTTGATGTTCATCATTACATCATTGCTGCAGTAGCCTTAGCTGTATGGGATGTATCCTGCCAAGGATCAGGTATCCACACAGCTTTAGGGTGCCTTCCAAGTGCCTATATGTCTGGGGAGGCACGAGACTGCACTGGTATAAAAGAATTTCAATCACTTCAGACTTTTTCTTCAGCCCAGACTCTTTCAAAGAGAAAGAGATGTCCTCCTTCAGATTCATCATCAAGGGTATTTACAAAGTGCCTGCCACCAATAATTGTCTTTTGCTGATTTCAAGGCATCCATATTTTTACCAATTTGGATGATTGCCTCACTTTTGCAGACTCTATTCAAAGCTGTCAGGAGGTTGTACTCTGTCAAAAATCTATTTCGCAACCTAGGCTTTTGGTTGAATTTGAAAAAGTAATTTCTCATTCTTTCTCACAGAATAACTCTACTAAGCTGTCTGGTAGAAATGTCTTAAAAGGTGGTATTTCTGCCTCAGGAAAAGGCAACCATTTATAAAGAGCAGTTCTTTTAGTTTTCACTCCAAACTCATAACACCAAGGCAATCCCTCAGAATATTAGCAGACATGGCTTCTAAAATCCTTACGATCCCTCTAGCCAGATTATACAGGAAGAAAATTCCATGGCTTCTCAAATCAAAACTCAACAAGAGGAAATGCTGCCAGATGGATGACAAGCCTACTGGTTTTAAGAAGTGCACTTCCTATGGGCATAAGATTCCTGTATGTGTGCTGTATCTTTAAGAAGCATTTCCAAGATCTGTGTGTGTGTGTATAAATACCAAGTACATGTTTGCTTCAGTGCCATTTTGAAGGTGTAGCCAGACTGTTAACATCTACATACATGATAGCTAGTTTGTTTATAAGTTAAAGTTACTTAACCTCATTATGATGTGTTTGTATACAATAAAGCTGCTTGAACAAGAACCCACTATACACGCCTGTTTTATCCTGACCTGTCAAGCAGCAGTTCCCAATTCTGATGCCCACAGGGAGTGCATTTATTGCTTATGCCAATCATATTTGGACTCACCCTGTTTCATCTGTGTGGCTTTTAACTCGAGGGCCATTAGTGAAAGGCGAAATAAACTTGTACTGAAAGGTCTTTTACCAGCATTTGCTCCTTTTCAGTTATCTCTACTTCAGGAGGTGAAACCCCCATACAAAAATATAAGAAGCCCAGGGAGCAACATAAACATTGTCCTGCCCAATCTCTAAAGACTTCTCTTCTTTCAGAGCTGCCCAAGAAGGTTCCTAAGTCCTCGTTTCCTAAGCCATTGGATCCAATATTCATTGTGTTTCCATCCTCTCGGCCCCATAGTCAGAGGTTTTCTCCTGAACTGGTGTCACCCAGATTGAGATCTCCCTTTCTGCAGGAGACACCTAAAAAAAATTCTAGGCCACCCTCCACGTCCTCCTCCATTAGGTCACCCAAAGTCTGTCTGAGGCAGAGGTGGACATGATGATGAGAAAGTTTCTCAGAACACAGATCCAGATGGGGGTCTTGCCAGCTCCATCTCCCAATCAGATCCACGAGCCATAAACCATTCTTTTAGTATGTTGTTGCACCTTCTCCGATTCAATCTTCTGTTTTGGAGCCCTTGGTTCCAAGATCCCTGAGAGTCGAAGAGTCAGATCCAAAGATTTATTTTTCTTCCACTCCAGCATTGTCCTTGATCTGGTCAGCTCTGGCCCCCTCAGAATAAGGTGGTTCTTGGAACTGATGCATCAGTATCAGATCCGAGAGGTTAACTTCAACTCAAAAGCTCTCGGAACCATTACTTCCCCCATGAAGCTTCAGCACTGGACAGCTCAGCTCTAACTCCTCCTTCAGAGCGTAGGGTCAGGAAAGCCCCAGGATTGTCTGCTGCAACAGCTTTGGCTCTGAGCAGATTGTCCTCAGCTTCTCCTGGCCCTTCTGTATTTGAAGTGGTGGAGAGGGTTTTCTGTCACTCGAGTAACCTGGACTCTTCCACCATCATATCTAGCCTTTATTCCCCCTTCGGATCCTGTGCCTGAGTCTGCTCACCCTGCCCCTCAGGGACAGCCAGCCTGTATGAACTTCCAGTCAGTCCCCACTTGGGAACTCCCCGCTTCTTCTTTCAACAGAATATTTATTTATTTATTTATTATTTATTGACATTTGTTGACTGGAAAAGTCCAACTGGGACAGGAGCCCATTTTCAGCGGAGGCCCAGAGAGAAAAGCTCTACAAACACATTATGATTTCACAGTATTTTACAAGAATTTACATAAATTACAGCACAGTACATTACAATATAACAAAATGAGAAACAGACTATGTAAATATTGAAATAGATTGAAAGTTAAGAAAGGAAAAGCTCACTAGAGGGGTAGTGTTCGGTTGAAAGAATTAATAAGGGGAAAGAAAAATCACTGGGGTAGTTTTAAAGGGGTGAGGGATTAGAATGATAGTTAAAGTTAGTGAGATTTATAGTAAGAATGGAGTTGTTTAAAATAACTTATAGATAAATAAGAGTTTCCTACTGGGCAAAGATTGGGGAAAGCTAGAGGAAGGCTCAAAGAGATGGATATTTAATTGTTTGGATAGATGAATACCCCACTGAGGAGGTCCCTTGGAAGAGATCATGCAAAAGGAGCACTTAGATTCCCTGCAGGAATCTGTCCTGGAAGACACCAGTTTTGATGAAGGGGAAGGCTTCCCCAGATCTCCACCTGAGGATGTCTCATTCAGGGACATCCTAGAAATTCTTCACCAGAAAGGTGGTTGGTCTTTCCAAACCCCTTCCCAGGAGGTATCAGTGTTCTGAAGCCATCGGGTCTGGACCGTCTATGCCTTGGGTTACACCCACCACCCACAGATGAGCTTATAGACTGCAGGGCATGAAAATAGCTGGACTCCATGGAACCAATCCCCAAGCGCCCGGACAAAATTTTAAGTGCCCCTGCTGATAGTACTGGACTAAAGAGATTCCTCTAGATGCCATGGTTGTTGCGGTAGCCACCAAGAAGGACTAGCTGAACAAAGCTCCACTGTCTATCCCCCTAACAGGGAGTGGGAAGTGAGTGTATGCATCAGTGACATTTGCCCTACGATTGCTGAACTAGCTGGCACATTTCACCAGATTACAGATGAATTTGGTAAAGAAACTCTCTAATTCTGCCCCAGCGTCCATGTTCGCAGAGGAACAGAAGTCATTTTCCTCATGGATAGCCACCCTACAATCTGTTACAAATGCATCCATGAGGTTAATCTTGCATACAGCTGAAGGTACCTCTAGGGTAGCTGGTACAACCATAGCCATAAGGTGACATGCCTGGATGTGGTTGTTTGATTTTGCAGAGCCCTTCAAGATGTCATTCATCAGTGCTCCTTTTGATGGATCTTCTTTGTTTGGGTAAGCCATTAAAAACACTCTCTCCTGCAGTGAAAACAGATGGAAAGACATTGTCTACCATCAGAATTCACTTTTCTGCCCCTCAGAGATCTTTCTCTAGGAATCAGCATGGTGTGAAGAAGATGTGGTTCTTAAAATCTTAAAGTCCTTTTCAGGAATCATGCTGGGATTTTTCCCCAGAGGCAGAAGGGGAAATGACTATAGTGGTAGATATAACCTACACCGCAGAGGGGGTCCACAGAAACAAAGATCTTGAGATTCCTTCTTGGACAGATCCTTCTAGCATTCCTAAAAGGTTTCATGACTGTCCTTCACTGGAGGTAGTCAGGGGGTTCTTATCCTTGCACCAAAAGGCATGGATAGTCATCGCAAAAGGCACTTGGGTGCAAAGGATCATATTCACAGGTAATTTTCATTCCCTTTTTACAAATTCCTGTACAAAAGGGGAAAAGGCTCCCCAATGTTCCACCCAATCATATGGAGCTAGCAGCTCAAGACATCAAAAAGCTGCTAGACAAAAGATTAATCCAGTAGGTCCCCACAGACCAAACAGGATCCAGAATTTACTGAAGGTTTTTAGTGGCAAAAAAGACAGGGGACCTGAGACCTATATTGGATGTAGTTATCTAATTCAATTTGTAAATAATTCTAAATTCCAGATGGTCATGGTTCAGTCCATTTTACTTTATGTACAGAAGGACGACTGGATGTACTCATTCAATCATCAAGATGTGTACTATCACATCAAAATGGCCAGGCTCTCTCAAAGGTATCTAAGTGGCTGAGAGACAGTCATTATCATTTCAGTGCTCTGTGCCTTGGTCTCACCACAGCTCCCAGGGTGTTCAGTAAATGCATAGCACCAGTAGCAGATCACCCTGAGACTGCTTGGATTCAGGGTGTTTCCATACTTAGAATGGCTCCTCACCACATCAACCAAGCATCGGCTTCTAAAGACCGGAGATTATCTACTTCGATTATCTCTTTTGCTGGGAATCACTATCAGTTTGGAAAAATCAAAACTCCAACAGATCTAAGTATTGGAGTTTATAGGAGCTCGTTTGGACACAGTCAATTCTCTAGTCTTTCTGCTTCAAAACAGAGTTCTCATATTGAAGACACATGTCAGACAGATACTTTCTCTTCCTTCTTCCCCAGAAAAACTAGTCCTCAAAGCTCTAGGGTTGATGGCTGCTGCAATTATTCTAATTCCCAATGCTTGCCTCCACATGACAATTCTTCATTGGAATCTAGCAGTTCAATAGTCCTTTTATCAGCACATCTTAAGACATCCAATAAAACTGTCTCAGGCTTGCAGAAAGTCTCTTTTTTGGTGGGTTCATTCCGAGGAGAGAGGTCAAGAGCATCCATTTATCATTTCTCCCCCAAATGCCACGCTGACTGTGGATGCCTTCTAGTTGGGGGTGCATTACTTGGGAAGGACTGCTCAAGGCACTGGTCCCCACAAGAGACCAATTTGCATATCACTGTCCTAGAAATAAGAGCAGTGCTTCTAGCATTGAAGGCCTTTCCGAGCTTTCTACCTCTAGGGACTATTGCAGTACAGACAAACAACATGTCAGTAGTCAGGAACATCAATAAGCAGTGGGGAACCAGATCATACCCACTTTGCTGAGAAGCAATGAGAGTGTGGCAATGGATGAGCTCATCCAACTGCTTTCTTGCAGAGACACACATAATGGGGAAATCCAACATTATAACAGACAAACTCAGCAGGGCAATTCTCATGCCTCACAAGTTGTCTGTCAACTAATCACTGGCAAACATGATCTTCCACATGCAACCTTTTTGTATCTCCCCTCAACAATAAATGCAGCAGGTTCTTTGCACTTATCCTATCTCAGTGATAGTCACAGAGAGCTGCTCTAGTCCATGTTTGGCCCTCCGGTCTCTTTTATTCCTTTACTCCTCTGCCTCTCATCTCCAAGTTTCTTCAGAAAGCACTTCGGTTGAAGAGCACAATAATCCTCATTGCTCCTTTCTGGCCTCATCAAGTGTGGTTCCCTTTCCATTGGTCTCACCTAACACATCCTGCTTGGATGCTAGATCCCAGTCCAGACCTCCTATCTCACCCATCATGGCAGATTCACCTGAACATTGTAGGTCTCAAGCTGACCACATGGTTTCTCCAATTCTAGTGATAGCTAGACTTTCCAGGCTTTCCTCCCAAGTTTGAAAAATCCTAGTCTCATCTCATAAACCTGCAACTAGGAAAATTTACAAAAGTAAGTGGAAAAGGTTTTCTTTTTGGGCTCAACAGAAAAAGTTAGGTCCTTTCACTGCCCCACTTCCAGCTATTCTAGATTTTTTTTTTCCTTGATATTTCAAAGAGGGGCAAGTTTTTCCACTATTAAGCTTCAGTTATCAGTCATCTCCAACTTTTACATCGGAGATGATACTTCCCCTTTAGCATCATCTAAATTATGCAGGCTAGGCTTTTCTTACGGGAACCTTTCTACTTAGATCTCCCATAAAGAACTCTACTCCTTCTTGGGACCTTACCATGGTTTTGTAAACTTTAGTACATTCTCCCTTTGAAGCATCAACTAAAGTAAATCTCAAGATCTGAAGTAGGACTTCATTTGTCAGCAACCTTTGGGATACGGATCCGATCTTGGATCCGAGCCGACAACTTCTATCATTCAGATCAGGCTCCCTAGCCTCCCTTTACCCATCCCTTCCTGCAGCCAACCTCCACCTCAGATCCTAGTTGCCCTTCAAACAACAGCTCACTAGATTCCAGAGCTCTTGGTGATTCTGTAGTGAAAACAGTTTTCAACTCTTCTTTTCTATTTCTTAGTGTGTGTGTGTGTGTGTGTGTGTTTGTAACCACTAACCTTAATTCTCTTCCTTTTTTAGCCTTTTTAGTAGAATAATAATTAATTTTTCCTCCCCTCCTGCGCACGTGAGTTGAGATGCGTGTGTGTGTAGTGTGTAGGTGCCTGAGTGGTGTTTTTAGCGAGTGATGGTGGAGGCCCCCATTTTTTTTTTTTTAAATGCACAGGTGTGGCGACGGTGTACCACTGCTCGATTACGTCGTGGCTAGGACACTTTCGGTTGGGTCATTGATTTTGAGGGTGCTGCACCATGGGATCTTGGGGGGATTTGCTCGTGTCACTGGCGGCACTTTGCCCAGACCGGGGTGGGTTCTGCTCAGACTCTTTCCCCAGTTCCGATGCTTCTGTGGCCGTGCCCCCTGCCCCCGACCCCACTCTCGGGACTGCCTCTCCTGCTCCAGGGAGGCCTCAAAGACCTGGCTTTGGAGGGGAGGAGGGGAGGGAAAGACGAGGGCTGCGGCCCTTCCTCTCTCCTCCGGCCCGCCTCAGCGATGCTTCTCCTCCTCCCCTTCTGGTCTCCGGGGCTCGGGTTCCGAGACCCCCCCCTCTCTCCATCCAGTCCTCCTCCGAGACCTCAGGCAGGAGTGGAGGCCCTCCTCATTGGATTCAGTATACTGGTGGCACTGGACCAGCCCATGACATGAGTTGGGCTGGACCATTCAGCAGATGATGAGAGAGTTCATCCAGCCCAGATGCAGATGAGAGTGCTCCCCCCTCCCCCGCCGGGAGAGGCCTTCTCCCCGGCTCCTATAGCTCCTTCTCCGACCACTCCGGTTGGAGTTAGGTTGGTGAGCGGAGCCGATCTGGTGGGTCGGTGGGAGCAGAACAGCACTCGGAGGGCCGTGTCCCCCTATTCGGAGCCGGCAGCCGGATGCCTCCTCCGATCGGCATGGGCCCCGGTCCTTTCGGACGGGACTCGGGCTCCGGGTCCCCGCCCCGGGCGGAGGCGGGTCCGAGTGGATCCTCCGGTCTCGGCTCGGGTCGATCTCGGGGGATGTGGGCAGCCTGTTGAGTGCGGCTCCTGGTGCCCAGCTCCCCCCTGTTGGCCCTCTCAGGCCCCGGGTGCTGTTGGTCCCCTGCGGCCCTCCCAGCCTGTGGGCTCTCCCCCTCCTCTCAGCTGGGGCAGCCTCACCTCATGGTTCGGGACAGCCTCTTGGAGCCTAAGTGTGCTGGTGAAGACGCCATGGGGGTGAGGCGTGGACTCCCCAGCCCCCCTAGGAGGGAGCCTGCATGACTGAGTATGAAGGAAAGGAGTGATGGTCACTTAAGTGAGTCCCCTTTGGAGGGATTCAATTGAAGGGGAAGTTTCTTGGAGACACCTGCCCCCTGTCTCTCTCTGAGATGGATGGTCACCTAATCACATCAGCCTGCATCTACCACTTAGGTACCCTTCCCTGAATCCGATCCTTGAGAGGCGTAGCGCTTAGGGCATTGGCATGGTGCCTAACCCCCCACCTGGATCCCTCCCTGGACTGTGCTTGAGGGAGCCCATTTCAACCAAGTCGTTCTGAGCTGGAGCCCGGAGAAGGAAGCGGGCAAGAGCATTGGGCAGAGTGTCGGTGGGGCCAGCCCTGTGGGTTGGCTCCAGAGAGTTAAGTCTCAGGAGAGCCCAGACCTTCAGGAGTGAGCAAAGGGTTCTGTGACTTGAGGGAAGGAGGCCAGCCGGTGTTCAGTTCTGAGTTCTTCTTGATAGCAGAAGTGCTGCCTCGGCCATGACGGGATCAGGGGACGAAATCAAATACTGGCTGCCCACCTAATGTCCGCCGGAAGGGGACACCTCCTCCTCCCGATATCCACCCTCTCCCTACATTCTGTCGAAGGCTGAGCAGGCGGCTCTTGGAGCCACCCCAGCTCCGCCACTAGAGCAGAAGCCGATGTCTCTTAGAGTTGAGGTAAGCCTTGCTCCGACATTGTGACTGGGTTCTGGCCTTTAAACACCGCTGTCGTGGGCCACTGAGAGAGTTCTGCAGACATTTGCAAAACCGTTTTGCGACACCCTTGTCCAAAGACAGAGCGGGCTGTCAAAGGGTTAGAACTGTCCAAGATGGAAGGCCATCAACCAAAAATTAGATTCTGTGACCATCGTCGTCCTCTCAGTCAGGACCAGAAGGGCAAGAACCCCAGAGACCAGGAAGTGGCAGAGGCGGACAGAAGACGCAGACCTTTTTCCAGAGGGCAGTCCCGAATTGCAGGTCCGGCCCCACGGGCAGAGGAGAGGTGAGCGGAGCCACGAGACACCCCTCCCGGCTGGGGTTTCTGGAGGCGATCGGGGGCGTTCTGTTAACACCGGATAATGATGAGTTCATAACAGCTCCCAGAAGGAGTGCTTGTCCCTCCCTGATGGAGGACCACCAAATCCCTCTCTTGCTTTGCCAGAAAATAAAGCCTGGGAGATGTGCCACCCCCAGATGAGGGGAAGCCAGCTGCTCCTACCAGTCCCTCAGCCAAGAAAGCTTCAAGGTGCTGCAACCCATCCAGCATGAGCAAATCAGAACCTTGTCATGGTTCTTTCTGGTGCCAAAGAATGGGGGCGTGACCCCCCATTTCTGCAAATCTATGAACCAAGGGTACAAAGACGGCAAGTTTCAACTCCAGGACTATGGAATTCTCGTATCCCCAAAGGATAAGTACTGGAAACTGGGTTTCTCCCTCAACCAAGTGGTTCAGCCATTCCGGAGATATTCTCCTTCAGAGGGGGTCACCTCAGCCTAGCGAGTGTTCACCAGTCAGCTTGGCGCACCAAGGGCCCTTCCCTTCAGTAGTGGCCAGCCCTTCGGTGCCTCCTGCACCCCCCCACCTGATGCATCAGCACCCAGGGTCTTTCCTCCAGCAAGGCATCGTCTCCCTGCGACCAGACAAGTCGGGGATTCAGGCATCTTGGCCGTGCTCAGACTGCTCATACACTCTTGTCTGGCTTTCTCTTTCTGTTGACCCTCAGACATGTGCTTAAAATCTTGACTCTCCTACATCCTTATTGGATTTCCTTCCAAGGGCTCTGGGGTTGGATTGATCAGTATTTTCTTGTGCTCCCTTGTTCCTTCAAAAGGGAGGGTTCAGCAGTCAGCTGCTCCTTCAGCTTCTGACTCCTGTGTGGAGGGGTCCTCTGATCAGGTGCTCCTGACCCTAGTGCCATTGGCCAGGTATTGGTGTCTCCAGCCCTCATCCGCTCAGAATATGAATGATCCCTATATCCAGTCGCCATTAATCCCATCTCCCTGCGCAGGGTGCTGCCTGTCCTTACAAACTCTGTGAGGCAGGGCTCCAGTTGCCCAAGCTCCCCATATCAACAGTCTCAGTGCCTCCACCAGGCTACAGTGACTGCAGGCGCTTCTTGCAGCTCAGTGACTAGAGAGGGGCACACAGTCCGGACAATGCTTCAACATAGAGACCCAAGGGACATATCAGCGTCTTGGAGTGGGGTATGTGCAGTGTCTGGTAGAGCGACCAGAGGACCTCTTCGACATCCCGCGGTGCATTACAGGAGAGACACATCGTCCCAGTAGTCAACATGCAAGCTAACAAGGAGACGGTGCCCATTGAACACAACGAGTGAGTGGACATGATCCTAGTGGCAACATTGACTCATACGGCTGGTCTCTCACAAACAACCTTATCTCGCCTAACAGGCTCCATGGTCTAGGCCCTGAGCTCTTCTTTTGGTGATCCAATCCTCTAGGTCGCTTTCATTTGCTGTGGCTCTTTGACCTTGTCGAACTCTTTAGCGAACTCACTTGAAATCCAAATGCAATCTCCTTAAACTCCCTCCTCCCGACAAATGAGACTCTTTCCTCTTCCCCGCAGTTGGGAAGCTTATTCCCTAGCATTGCCTTCATCTGGAACCATCTGGAGAATGCTTACTACCTTGGGGCTTCTGATATTACGTTGCCCCACTTAACTGATCTGGCAGCGATCCTTCCGCCACTTGCTCGTCTCCCCCCTCTCCATCCGCCCCCCTTGCTGGATCACTAGGCTCTGTTCATCCCCCTGGGACTTCCACTGGCCCTTCCGCCAACTATCAGCTGACTAATAGCGAAGCTCTCCTGCGTCTGGCCAGAACCTTTCATCCGGGCCTTTGCCCTCCTTCCCGCTCTAGTTGGATCTCATTTTCATCTACTCTGGCTCCATCCTAATAGCAGCTTTCACGGTTCTGGTGAGTCACTTACTCTATTTTTCTTCTGGATGGATTTCACAACTTGCATTTCTTTATTCACCAGAGCTGGTGTAGCCACGGTCATAGTGCACCTGCATTTCTCTGCCATACATGAGGGTACCTTCCTCCACCTGCTAAGTGCAAAGGAACTTAGGCCCTTTGCTACTAGGGCTCCGCTCAATTTTCACAGGCCTTGACCTTTTGTGGCCCGGGTCAGTTCCCCCTAGTTCATCGGAACTTGCCCTAATTTCCTTTTTGCCAATTGATATTTTTTTTTTGCCTCTCTTGGACTATCAGAGCTCTCTGGCCATTTGTTCAGCCAACTGGTCTTCACCCAGCAGGCTTTTCAACTCAAACCACATCGATTGGTCTTCCTAAACTCTTCAAACCCTCGAGAACGTCATTCTCACACATCTATCAACCAAGAGTACCTCAATCAATCCAAACAATCTTCCTATATTCTTCTTTAGGCGTCAAAACCTCAATCAATCTATATATCTTCCAGTATTCTCGTTTCAAGGATCCATCGAACCAGAGTTATAAACTGTACCTCTTTAGTTTTTTCCTACTCTTAAAGTAAGAAACCTCTGGAACTGATCAATTTGTTCTCTCCTGTCAGTTGTCTCTCTCATTTGCCAAAAACAATATCGAGTTTGCTAGTGCCTCTGTTCTCTTCCACTCCCTACATCGCATATTTCAGAGCCACTCTTTCTAAGACTAGAGTGTGTCCGCAGCATCATCTGTTCATGACCCTTTGCCAGCCATTACATCGGCTACTTTCAAGACTAGAGTTTCTCTAGATGACGTCTGTAAATCTAGGTATAGAATATATCATGCGATACAAAGAATTGTTAGCTAGGCTGTCTGAAAAGGTCTCCCAGGGGAATAAGTCCTGGGCTCCTTTTAAGAAAAATATCCTTCCATGAAGGCCACCAAAATTATAGTTATTGGGGACCAAGTCTCATCCTTGCTGACAAAACAGTCATGGTTCAATATTAGTTCCCTCTGGATTAGAACCCTCAGCAAGGAGTTGGTACCTTCAGTGATCTGATGGACAAAACTCCTTGAGGTCAGTCAGGGGATCCAAAGGTTTTATCGTTAAAATGGGTGATAGAGTACTTCAGATGTAAAAGCTATGATCCATTATCCCCGGTTGAGATCGGTGAGGATACCTACTCCAGATGGAACATTAAATCAGATGGACCATTATGGTATTTCTTTCCTGAAAAGCTGTCTTTCTGGTAGCTATTACTTTGCAAGATGTGTATTTGAACTCTAAACACTATCTTCCAAACCAGAGTTACTTTATGCACAAATCCTTCCTTTTTTACCAAAACTTGCCTCTGAATCCAGTATCAATCAAGTGATCAATTTGCCAGTTTTCTTCCCCAAATTTGAAAATAAAGTAGAATGCACCCTTCATCTTCTAGATGTACAAAGACAACTTTGCTTTTACCTTCACCGGACCAAAGAGTTTCGGAAGTCTGATCAATTATTTGTCTCCTTCACTAATAGATTGAGAAAAACAGTTTCTAAAACAACATTGGCTAAATGGATAACAAATTGTATCTTCTATGTTTATTCTTTGAGAGGCATTACTTTACCAAGACAGCCAAAGGCACATTCAACCAGGTCATTTTCAACATCAGCTGCCTTTTGGGCTAGAACTTCAAGTGATTATATTTATGCAGCTGCCACATGGTATAATTCCCATACTTTCATTACTCATTGCAAATTGGACATAATTTCCAGAAACAGAGCTGCTTTTGGTTCCACAGTTCTCTGGAACATCATTCCATGAGGGCCACCCAATGTTACCATAGCTGGGGACTCTGCCCACACATTGAGGAATGAATGAAAATGACAACATCAGATAAAGAAGTTATGTACTCACCATAACATTCCATCTGTCTTGTCCATTTTCATTCTTCAACTCCCCCCTTCACTTTGGGAGAGACCTAACAGAATTGTCATAGGAACCATAGTTCCTGTTTGAGCTCCTGATCATTCAACTATTACTTTTCTGTCATATCACTGTTGTATTTATGGTTATAATATATGTAATAGGAGCAAACTCGATCTGTGGTATTGCAGTTGTCAGGTGCATTATGGGTAAGGGAGAAGCTTGAGAGTCAGATCCTAGAATCTATAGAAGATGGCCAAGTCAGATCCAAGAGTCAGCTCTGAACCCACACATTGAGGAAGAATGAAAATGGACAACACAGATAGAACATTATGGTGAGTACATAACTTCTTTTTTTTTGAAAGGGGTACTGTACCTTTGTCCACCTAGAAAACAGGTGACTCCCTCTTGGAATCTTAACTTTGCACTAGAAAAATGTAAACCAATCCAAAAACAATGAAACCACGAAATCCAAAGTTAAGCAAATGCAGGCAAGAAGTAATAAATCCACACAGTGTATTTAGAGGAATAAGCGCTTTCGTCCCAAACTTCCAAAATTCCTCATAAATTAACTGTTTGGGACGAAAGTGCTTATTCCTCTAAATAAACTATGTGGATTTACTACATCCTGCCTGCATTTGCACTAGAAAAATGTACACTTTTTCATTTCAAATCTGTTCATCAGACTAATTTAAAGTTCCTGACATGGAAAATAGCATTACGCACTGCTCTGACTTTGGCTAGGAAAGTGTCTTCAGCTGCATGCGGCTATGTTAATTCAACCCTCCCTCACCTCCATAAGGATAGGTTAACCTTAAGAACCAACCCTTCCTTCATGCCAAAACTGGTATCAAAATTCACTCTTAATCAAGCTAGTCTTCTATTTGTTATTTGCTGAATAAGAAAATGAAAATCCTGCATACTCTGGTTGTCCACAGACAACACCGATACTGCAATGGATATCAGCAAATTCACTCAGCTGTTCATTTCCTGTGACAATAAGAAAAGGGATAACCACTGTTGAAGCAGACTATTTCCAAACAGTTATTACATGCTATCCATTTTTATTATTCTTATGATGGAAATAGCATTTTCTTCAAGGTCAAAGCCCATTCTACCAGGGCTATGACAGGTGCAAGAGCTTTTTAGAAAAGGACAGACACTAGAAGTATTCTAGAGACAACAGTCATCTCTACACACTTTCACTAAACACGATAAAATTGATTCTTTCTGCAGATCAAGAGGAGGTTTGCTAAGACCATTCACTAGGGGCAACTGGACTCTGACCCTTTCTCCTCCCTGACCATCTAAGATTTGCTAATTGTCCCATATACTTTAGGCTAGTGGAACAGTGATCTAATGATGAGCATAGAACAGCTGTGTAAGAAAACGTATAACTATAGCTGCTTGAATAGATCATTGTTGCAGCACTAATACCCTCCATCCTGCATCCCCACCTTTGACTTTATTCTGTTTTTTGTTTATTTTTTTGTTCTTTTTTTGTTAGGACCTATTCTTTTATCTTATCTGTCAGCCACCGTGGGATTCCCCAGTTTCTGCTTGTTTTCCCTTTCTTATACTTTTTTGTAGCACATTTTTTTTGGGGGGGGGGGGCTTTAGCCTTCCTTTCCTGAAAAGCAACTAAATTCTGAATATTGGCTTTCTTATATCCTCATTTATACCAGCATGCCCTTCAAACATATGGGCATGTTCAAAGAGCTCTAAAGCTTTGGATACTCGCCAAACATTTGACCCTTGGCAGGATAAGTCCCATATAGCTTAACTACTGCAGCAGTAATCTATTCAGACATCTATTGTTTTGGTAAACGCTTAGAAATCAAGGGACAATGCACTTGTTTAATCCCTTTTTTCAAATCTTATGCACTAATACAAATGCAGATCTTGTTTTTTATATATTTCTGTCCTTTTATCTGCTGACCTTTGGACTTCCTGCACTGAGCCTTAGCCCATTTGTTCCATATCATTAACTATGTGGCTACTGCCTCAGGTGAGAGTTGACTAGAGAGAGAGAAAGAGAGACAGAACTGTCATCCAGGTATTCATGATGGTTGTTAGTACCATGGCTTTCATGGACCATTAGCTTTCCTTTAGCTAGCCCTTCCAAAGGACCATCTAGGCTATCATGCCAAAGGGCCCACAATGGTGCCCTGCTACCACCCTCAGTCTTTCAGCCCCTAATACTGACACTTCTGACAGCTGTCTGAGGATTTTATAGGAAACTATCATTAACTCAGATCAAATGCTTTATACAGGCACACTACTGAATGTATTGGATACAAAACTTTTTATTTATAGGAGGCCATCATCAACACCAATCAAATGTTTTATACAAGCACACTACTGAATGTATTGGATATAAATTTTTTTATTTTTTATTGTTGACAAAGTGGTACTGAATGATGGGGATGTGGATTATTTACCTGAATATAGAAGGATTTGTTTGGAAGGTTAGATTATTTATTTATTTATTTTATTTTACATTTGTTTACTGGGAGATTCCAACTGAGCAAAAAGCCCATTTTCAGTGGAGGCCCGGGGAGAAAAGCTCCATAAAGATACAAACAGTAGACTTGTAAGCAGTACATAAAACATAAAAGTACATACAAAAATATAGAAACATTGCTATAGCTGTTGACAGTACATAATGTTTGTAGGACAGTTGAGATAAAGCAATATGATAACAACAACATACATACATTTAGAGAAAAGAACAATTTAATGGATAAAGGTATTTTTCAAGAAATTTAGATTGCCAGAAAGGTGGGTATTACCAAAAGATAAATGTACAGGCATAAGTATTTGGGACTGTGTCAGTGTAGATTTTGGGAGAAAACTGGTGTTAGTCAGGGTGTAAACCATGTATTAACCTGAGGGAGACTGATATAGTAGGGATGTTTTCTGGGATGAGCTTGAACTAGAAGGGTGATGTGGGGGGGTTGTATTCAAATTAGGACATAAGTAGTGCTGTGTTAACGGGTAGAAGGGGATTTATAGCAGGGAGATTTGAGTTATGATAGTGGAGAGTAAGTGTGGACTAAGGTACATAATTTGCTTTGACAGATGGTTATCCTGGGTCATACCTCTCAACCTGGAAACATCAAAAATCTGGACAAAGGCCCATGAAAAATAGGTACAAATCGGTAAGCTGATTAACATAAAATTGCATATATAATTGTGTAGCCACACCCACTCCAATGGAATTGTGGGATACCAACTTTCATCAAACGCAAACTGAAGAACAGACAACCAAAATGTGCCCCCCCCAAACCCTGTAGTAAATGGTAACCATTTGTTTGAAATGTGTAGCAATGATGTTCACTGGGAAGGGAGAAGATTAACCTTTGGATTTTGTTTTTGGTGACTTGCAGTATGTGGGTTTTGTGGTAAAAGTATGGAATTTACTGGTAGGTAATATTATAATCTTAGCAAAAGAATATTATAGTTTGCTGGGACCTCCAAAAGTCATTCTCAATGGCCTATTGATCAGTGGTGTAGCTAGAGTTTGTGCTGCCCAGGGCTGTCTTTGAGTTTGCCACCCTTCCCCCCTCACAAAATCATGGTTGATTGGGGTCCCCCCCATACACAGCCCTCCCTCCTGCAGCTATGCCAATGTCCCATTACTTGGCTGTTTCGCCTCATTTACCATAAACACTAATATGCATACTGCTTTACTTCTACAGTAATTATTTGAATTTCATTTAAAACTTTTATTTTTTACATTTTAATTTATAGCCCAAACACTAATAGACATCTGCTAAACAAAGCAATACAATCTCACAATGAAAATAGACTTGGCATTAAAACTTTTCTGCCCTTGAAACACACATTCATTGAAACAGCATTGAAACCTACATTCAAAGAAAATGCATCTGGCCAGTGGCAGATAAAGATCATCGTTGGGCTGTTTTCAAATCATAGGTCCCTTGCTCAAAAAACATACATGTGTTCTTTGATACACCTTCCTGATTGTATTAAATTGTATTCCTTATATACTACAGCACACTTGTTAGAGTGAGTTTTAAATTTATTGTTTTGAACATTTTTCCAGTAAGGAATGAAACAAAATGCATGAACAAATAATGACAAAACTGCCCAGTTCAGAACATTTCTATCATAAAAGTCTACTCAGACTTCTACAATCCAACAGTATCAGTAAATATGAACAATCTCTGCAGAAGTAAAAATCATCTAGATAATTCCAGATTAATGAGAACTCTAACTAATGAAGAGGTTGCTGCTAGCAAACAACTTTATATTTCATTATTTCATCTGCAAATAAAGTGCCTGTTGTCTTTGAGGGATAAATTGCCTATGTTACATTAAAAAATGATAAGCTAGTAATATTGCAATAGGGAATGGATGGCAAACTGATAACAGGTTCATAGTTACTAAGTATCTCCGCCAAAGTAAGTATCTCTGCCAAAGTCGATACACCAGCTGACACATATATCCTACAGAAAGGCCTCACTGAAACGGACAACTGGTGCCGGAGTCATGGCCTTAAACTAAATGCCAAAAAATGTATAGTCATCCCCTTTGGGAAAAACAAAGTACCCACAAATTATCACATAGACAGTAACCCACTGAGTACAGAAAAAGTAATCAGAGACCTGGGGACCCAAGTCGATAGTGACCTCTCATTTGACACCCATGTTGCCAAAGTGGTTAGAAAGACTTTCTACCTTGCCCACCTTATCATGAAGGGATTCACATCCAGATCAAAGGAGGTCATTGTACCCCTATACTCCTCCCTTATCAGGCCCATGATTGAGTACAATGCCCCATTTGGTATGTACCTCACCTGGCACTTGCAACAGCTGGAGAGACCCCAAAAGTACATCACCAAGAGGATCAAGGGTCTCCAACATATGTCATATGCTGCCAGACTAAAGAAACTCCAGCTCTATTCAGTAGCATTCCGCCTACTCAGAGGTGATCTGTGCCTGACGTACAAGGCCATGTCCAATCAGGAATTGATGGACATGCTCCACCTCAAAAAATCCAAATCCATCAGAACCACGAGAGCTAAAGATTTAAACCTCAGCACAAATATGAATAGAACATGCTGGAGGGACAGATTCATAACTCAGAGGCTTTCCATACTCTGGAACAGAATCCCAGTTCATGTTAGGCAGAGCCCCTCACTGACTCTCTTCAAGAGAAATCTTGACTAGTGGATGGGAGATCGTAGGTTTACCCCGGGGTCATCTCTGTGTCACTACTAGACAGAGGCACAGTAAACTAATTCTATTATGTAAGGGGGTCTTCACTGTGTCACTACTAGACAGAGGCACAGTATTCTAAATCTATTCTGTACACTTTTGTACCATTACATGGGGTGGCAAAAGCCACATCACTATGGCTAGGCTTATAAATGCCCCAGGGCAGATAGCCTAGTACTAAACTATGAAACTATGAAAGAGGACATTCTCAGAACTCAGAACTACAGCATCCACCCTCTTTAGAAGTATAACATAGTATAGTATCAGCAATCCATCTACATACTGTGGGAGTAGAACCCACAAATTATATATAAATATATACATATACATTTTGCATGTAAAAATCAGTTTCTATTTTCATAACCTAAAACCAAGTATAATGTAGTGAAATCCCAAGGCTATAGATTAGCTCGAATTACCACAGAGATGGAACCATTTTTGAGAAACCTGAACAACTTAGAGAATGATTTTCTAGTGAGAGGCTATAAAAGTCAGATGTTAAAAAACATCCTGGAACCCATTATAGAACTGAAAAGGACTGAAGCACCTTCACTCAACCTCCCCAGTAGAAAAATGTTAAGTAATCCCACAGAGAATAACAAATGCAAAAATAGCTGCATCCTGACATACATTTTGGATTATCACAGTATCAAAAATATTATTGAAGAAAACCGGGACATTGTCACAGGAAACCCTTTTCTGATTAACATCTTAGGTGAAGCCCCATCATTTGTTTATAGGAAGGCCAGGAATATTAGAAGTTTTGTTGAATTTAAACCTAGACCATGTGAGAAAATCACTAAAAGATGTGAAACTAATTGTGCATTTTGTATATTTATACAGCAAGGTGATAGTTTTTATTGCCCTTATTTAAAGAAGATCATTAAAACCAGTGCAGGGGGTGACTGTAACACTAAAAAAGTAATTTACAGGGCACAGTGCAATGAATGTGATGCATTCTATGTGGGCAAGACTGTAAATAAACTTAAGCGAAGGATTTCATGTCATCTGTCAGAAATCCGCTCTGGATGTAAAAATAATGCACTAGCCAAACACCTTTCTCTTCATAAAAGACACACAGGTTTTAAATTCCAGATCCTGGATCGCATAGACATGGGTGATCTTGAAGGAGACATCCCGAATATTCTGGAGAAACATGAACTCATGTGGCAATTAAAGCTGAACTCTTTTAGAAAGCCTGGACTAAACTACTACTGTTCAATTAAAAGTGCACTGGAACTTAGAAAATTGCCACATTGTTTACATGACTAATTGTATTTTATTTTATTTTATTTTTTTCTACAAATTGGTTTTAAATACCATTTTAAATCATTTGAAATTTAAGTGTATATTTTGTTTCCATCATCATACATATATTTTTTTTTATTTTTATTTTTATTATTTTATTATTTTTTTTTCTGGTTCTCTTTTTTCCACTTTATTCAAAATGATGGTAATAACAATACTAACTAATTATACAATTATATAGGTTTTTAGGGTTCTTGTACACAGACCTGAAGAAGTCTAGAAGGACGAAAGCGATCTTTGTTAACAATAGGTTATGAAAATAGAAACTGATTTTACATGCAAAATGTATATGTATATATTTATATATAATTTTTGATCGCAAAATGAACTAAGGTTGATATATTTCCAGCCATGTAGTATATTGCCTTGTATAAAATCACAGACTTAATAATCTACTTAATAATTTGGTTAAATAAGATGTACCATTAAAGTACAATAGGGCTATATATTATTATGACAGCTACTAGGTAGGGCAGGACCAGCTCGAATGTCACACTGATGGGGAAGGGATGTGAATTTAACATGTGTACCAATAACACTTTGTTTTACAGCACAATAAACCACTCCCTTGCCTGATAAAAAGTATATATATATATTTAGAAAGCTTGTGAGGAAATTATTACTCTATTTTTGTTTTACTTGGATCGCTTGTCTGTGTACTTAATAAAGGATTTTCGACTGGAAACAGACTGCCTGCCTTGCTTGGATTACTTTTGAATACTTAGTAATGCTGTAGAATTATATATTTTCTATTATTACTTTTTGACTTGACGAGTTTACGTTCGCTACTTCTACTACTATTGTCTGATCTGATTAATATACAGTGATTAACTAGAAATATATGGACTGAAAATCTTCCACACAGAGAAGTTTCTTACACTGTTTTGAAGACTAAAACTTAAATGGCTATCATTATTTAGCGAATTCAGTTCTCACCGATTTGCCAGAAAACCAAAATTTTAAGAGGAACAGACCACAAGTATGAGCCAAACATTCCAGGCATTCTATAAAACTTTACAGAGTTGAGAACTATCACAAGTGATAGTGGTATGGGTAGTGAACTTACCCTCTTGATACCTGTACCTAAGGTACAGGGTTTGAGTCTGAATAACTTTAACCACCAGTTATACCTATTGGGGGCATTTCACACACACACACACACACACACACACACACACACACACACACACACACACACACACACACACACACACACAGTTAACTGCTGTTTCTAACAATGGACTGCTGAATAAGAACTTACATTTCGATAAGCCTTCCTGGAGTGCACTGCCTGAGTCCAACTCTGCAGTTAAAACTGGTATTTACCGAGGAATTCAGTATGGTTGAGATGTATGTGGGTCTGTACAAGTACAGTACCAGGAGCTGAATAAGTGTGACCGAGGATGTTTTTTGGAGTTAGGCTTGCTTTACAAGATCATGATATCCAGAGGAAGGGTATTCCATATTTTAGCAATAGCACTGGAGTAGGGGGATCACCAGAGCTATTCCTACTTTTGATTACTTCAATGAGAGCTTTATTGGTGGATCTTAGAACACGGTTGTTTGTATAGTGGTTTAGTAGATGTTGATGAGCTGGGTTTTTTTTGGGGTGGTATAAGATTTGGTGGGTGGTTATAAGTTGGTTATAGGTAAGTACGTTTGGTAATTCCAGCCACAATAATTGTCTGAGGGCTAGACAATGATGGGTCCTGTATGCTGACTGGTGGCAAACTTTGCAATTTTGTTATAGCTGTTGGTTAGTTTGTTTAAGTCACCTTTGTTTAGATTACTTAGTATGAGAGAAGCATAGAGTAATGTAGAAATTAGGTGAGTTCTAGCTATGATGGCTTTACTGTTTTTGGTGAGGTAGTTTTTACATCTGTAAAGGGTACTGAGTTTTTTGTGTACTTTTGTTATTGTTTGTGCTATGTGCTTGCCAAATTTCATATTGTTATCTATGATAAGTCCTAGTAGTTTGGTCTGTGAAACAGGCAAGATGAAGGTGTTGTTAGAGGAGATAATTTTAAGGGGGGAATAGGGTCTATGGCTTTTGTGGGATGAAATAACATTAGTTGTTTTTTTTAGGGTTGTGTATTAGCTGTGAATCAGCTAACCATGATTCGATGGCAGTAAAGGATTCTTGGGTAATCTTTTGCAGTAGAAGGAGAGAGGGGGCAGAGCAGATTAGGGTGAATTCATCTGCGTATTGGACCAGGATGGCGTGGATCCCTGTGGGACACCTATGCTTATTGGAAGAAGAGGAGATAGAGAATTTTGCCATTTTACAGCTTGTGGATTGTTGGATAGGTGTTCCTCGAACCATGATATTGTGGTGTTGTTTAGGATGAGTTTAGGGAGCACAGTTAGGAGTTTGGGATGTCAGACCATATTGAAAGCCTTGGAGAGATCTAAAAAGATAGTGGATACAAGCTTGCCATTGTTCCGTTGGTGATTTACAATGTTGGTAAACCTAATAAGGGCTGTAGTGGTACTGTGATTGGGATGAAATCCGTGCTGTGTGTTAGTCAGGAGATTGTTATTCAGAAGATGGTTTAGAACCTCAGAGTGAATACATTACTCTTAAGATTTTTGACAGAGGGGGTATAATGGCAATTGGTCAAAAGTTAGATAATTCAGCTGAACTTCCTCCTTTATGAAGTGGTGTAATATGTGAAATTTTCCAAAGGTTTGCGATGTGTTGTTCAGAGATTGACCTATTAATTAATAGGGAGACAGGTTATGTGATGGCCGCGATTTTGAATTATTCTGCTGAGTTAGCTGATCAGATGCTAGGGTTCTAGGCTTTAGCTTTGTTGAGTATTTATAAATTGTGTAGGTGGGGGCAGCTTGTAGGGAAAAGCAATTTTTGTCTGTTGTTGGGTCATTGAGATTTGGGTATGTTGTGGGTGAAATGGTATTAGTGAGGTTTAGAATGGAATTGGTGAAGTGTTGGTTAAACTGAATGGCAATGGTAGTTATAGTAGTATTGATATTTGGGGGTGGTCGACTGCTTTTTCCTGGCTGCAGTATTTTATTGATGGCTGTCCAGAATTTTTGTGGGTTAGTTTTGTGTTTAGATTGGATTTTAGAGTAGTGATGTCTTTTGTCAGATCTAACCTGTTTTTTTGGCTAGATTTCTTAGCTCAAAGTATTTCTGCCTATTTGTGTTTGTTTTATTTTGACGCCAAGTGTCCCATGCCTTGTCTCTCTGTTTTAGGAGTTGTGGAGTACTTTTGGTGAGCCAAAGGGCATGACTAGACTTTGTTGTTACTGTTCTGGGTGGGGCTAGGGTGTTAAGAGTACCAGGAAAGGTAGTATTAAAATAATCTACTGCTTCATCTAAGGGGAGGTTTGAGAGAGAACCCCAGTTGCAGTGATTTAGTGCGGATGTGAAATCTTGGGCTTTAAAATTCTTTCTATATTGTATCTGTTGGAGGTTAGTTTTGTTAAATGGTTTAATAGTAGGAAGGTGGGGAGGTGGTTGCTAAAGATGTCTGGTAGGGAGCCTGTGTAGTGAGATAGGGATGGATGATTTGTAAGGATCCAGTCCAGTGTGGACTCTTTTTTGGATGATTTATCTTTCTTGATGGGGGTCTGGATTAACTTTGTAAAGCTGTGGAGGTTATTGTGGTTAGTGGGGAGGGGTGAGTTGATGGATGCCCAGTCTGTGTTGAAGCAGTCACCTAGTATGATGGTTTCTTAGGGGAGGGTATATGATACCCAGTGGAAAATAGATTTGACTGTAGTAATGTTATTACCGGGGGAATATATGCACCAATGATGTTAAGGTGTTTTTTTTAATTGAGTTGAAGTTTGGCAAATAAAGTCTCTACACTATTGAAGCTAGGGGGTGATTGTCTATAAATTCAATAGTAAGGTTATTTTTGAAAAGTAGGGCAGTACCCCCACCTTTCTTAGATGTGCAGTCTTTCCAGAGTATGTTATAGCCTGGGGGGAGTATTTCAGTATCTTTAATTTATGGCTTGAATCAGGTCTCTGTGAGAAGAACTATATTGGGGAGTATAGTGACAGGTTAGCATGTAGTTCTGCACACACTCTCCAGAAGTAAGCAGGATGAGAAAAATCTTTCTCCTGCCAGTTTTCTAGTCCCCAGAGGACCTTCTCTTGGAACTAAAAGGGGGGTAAAAAGATATGGTTCAAAAAATCCCAACGGTTCTGTCAGGCTTCTTCTGGAGAAGGATCTTCCCAAGGCGGGGGGGGGGCACTCTAATCCAAGACATTGCCTTTGAGGCAGAAGAGCCCAAAGAATCAAGGCTTCCAGGTACCTTTCTCCAGGAGGCCTTACCAATGCTCCTGAACAGTTACCTGACAGCTGAACTCTGGAGGCAGTCAGGGGCCATTTGTCTGTGCATCCAGAAACCTGAACGCCCATCACCAAAGAGTTCTGGGTGTGGACAATTATAATCAAAGATTATTACATCTCCTTTACTTCCCCAACTCCCCCAGTAAAGAGTTTCTGCAATGTGCCACCCTCCAAAAGAAAAGCATCAGCATTATTATTTATTATTTTATTTTACATTTGTTGACCAGGCTAGTCTAGCTGGATATGTGTCCATTTTCAGTAGAGGCCCGGGGAGAAAAGCTCCAAGATAAACTAAGTGAAAAACTTAAAAATCATTTTAACATAGGACTAGAAGAAGAATAAAACATATTAAGATATACATTGCAAATTACAAAATAAAACCTTGGAAGCATTAGAAATAGAAAATCTGCTAAGAAAGTAAGTCATCCAGAACGTCCCCCCAGGCCAGCATGGATATGGAGCTTACTCAAGTTTCTTTTTGATACCAAAAAAAAAAAAAAACAGGGACCGCAGGCTAGTTTTGGACCTCAACTGGCTGAACCAATATATCTAACATTTGAAGTTCCAGATGGTCATGGTGAAACCCATCCTCCCCTTTCTGAGGAAGTACTATTGGCTGTGCTCGATAGATCTTCAGTATGCATCCTACCATATTAAAATGGGCAGGCAATCCAGGAGATTAATTTGCTTACAGCTGGGAAGCAATCACTTTTAGCTCAGTGCCCTGCCCCTTGGTCTTACCAGAGATCCCTGGGTCTTCACCAGCTGCATGGCAGTGGTTGCACCTCATCTAAGACTGCAGGGGTTCTGAGTGTTCCTTATTTAGACAATTGTTTCCTCAGTGCTCCTTCCAGGCCACTTCTAGGCTGGGCCAGAAATTTTCTGCTTCAACTTTGCTCCTTCCTAGGAATTACAGTCAATCACAGCAAATCTCAGTTCTCTCCATTTCAAGCACTTGAATTCATAGGGGCTTACCTGGCTACAATAATACAGATAGTGAGACAGTCTCAGAGCAGACCATCCACCCTGAGAAGTCAAGCCTTACAGTTTCTTCCACATCAGATGCCAAGAGCCAGATTAGTGTTACAACTTCTGGGACTGATGGCAGCCTCCATTACTTTGGTTGCCCTAACAAGGAATTATGTGAGAAGGCTGCAGCAGACTCTAACAGTTCAATGGTCTTTCAGACACCAATTCATATCCTTTCCAGGTCATATATCAAAGATTTGCAGCCAATAGTGATAAGAGACCTTGGGACACAGGTGGACAGTAGTCTCTCCTTTGATAATCACATTGCCACAGTAGTCAGGAAATCCTTCTATGTGGCACACCTCATAATAAAAGGTTTCTCATCCAGGAAAAAAGAGGTCATTGTTCCCCTTTACACGTTACTCATTAGACCCATTATAGAGTACAACGCCCCTTTTGGTATGTACCTCACAAGACATTTACAACAACTGGAAAGGCCACAGAAATACCTCACAAAGAGGATTACTGGCCTGAAACAGATGCCCTATGTAGACCATCTCAAAAACCTCCAGCTTTACTCCATCGCATACTGCCTACTCAGAGGCAATCTCTACCTAGCATACAAGGCTATGTCAAACCCAGAGCTGTTGGACATGCTCCGCTTAAAAAAATCCTAATCCCTCTGAGCTACATGCTCTAGGGACCTAAACTTTGTCACCACAATAAAAAGAACATGCTGGAGGGATAGATTCCTGTCCCAGATACTTCCCATACTCTGGAACAAACTACCTATCTATATCAAACAAAGCTCCTCATTAGCCCTCTTCAAGAAAAATCATGATGATTGGATGGGAAATAGAAAATTCACCCTAGGGATCACCTCTATGACTCCACGCGGAAGGGGCACAGGAAAATAATTTTCTTGGGTGGCAAAAGCCAGGGTACCTTTTTGGCTAGGCTTGTATAGACCCTAGGGCTGATAGCCTAGTACCTACCTATGAACCTATGAACCTATAGCCTTTCCAATTCATATATCAAAGATTTGCAGAGAGCATATAATTTGGTGGATTCAGTCATCAGCAGTAGCTCAAGGATGTCCCTTTGTGCCTCCTCTTTCCAAGGCCACAGTGACCACAGATGCCTCCCAACTGGGCTGGAAGGGCATTATAGGGGGGAGATGATTCAAGGTGCAGGGTCCCTAACAGAGGCCAATCTTCACATCAACATCTTAGAGATGAGGGCAGTCCTCCTAGCAGTTGCAGACCTTTCAGGATGTCCTCCCTCTAGGAATGAGCTCTGTCTGATAGACAATATGTTGGTAGTCTGGTATATCAACAAACAAGGGGAAGCACATTCATATCCATTGTGTCAAGAAGCATTAATAGTTTAACAATGGGTGATGTCTTCCAATTGCTTTCTAATGACAATACACACACGAGGGAAATCCAGTGATGTAATGGGATCCTATCTCGCCTACATTCATAACTGATGGGTTCGGAGCCGATCCCTTGGCTCTGACTCGGCCAACTAGTATACTAGAATGAAGTCTCTTATTGGCTGGGCTACCCTCTATCCCAGTATGCACCACACCTGCTTCCCCAGATCTCGTTTGCCACTTTACTAGCTAGACGTGGTCTCGACTTAGCTGGAGCTAAGTGTAATTTTATTACTTTTCTGGTCTTTTGACCTGGGGTTTTCTTCAGAAATTCAATCAACAGCTGTTTTAACAGCTATTCCGTGTATTGTTGAGTGTTATTGGTATTTTTATATCTGTTGGTATTCGGGCAAGGCCCGTTTAAATTGGAGGGCCTTTGCCCTTCTTAGTGGAGTGAGTGTGTTGTCTATTTTTACTCCTTTCTTTTCTGGGCAAAGCCCATTTAAGTTAGAGGGCTTTTGCCCGTTGTTGTGTTCCCTTGTTGTTGTTGTCTCCTCTGTGAGGTAAACCTTGTCTTCAGAGGGCTCGCGCCCTTTTTTTCGCACGCTCTAACAGTTCTGTTACTTGTGTGAAATTAGATTGTTGGATAGGGTTATTCACACTAAAATGTCTAAAGAGCAGAAATCTGGGTTTAAAAAGTGCACTAGGTGCAATTATAAAATGTCTATCACCGACAGTCATGCTATTTGCGTGTATTGTTTAGGGCCAAAGCATTTGCAAGAGACATGTAGTGTGTGTCATGCCTTTTCTGCTAGGGTTCTTCAAGAACGTAAAAATAAATTGATCCTGAAGGGCCTTATTAAGCCCTCCTTTGAGGAAGCTTTGGCTTCATCTCCTGCTACTGCTTCTAAAAAGAAAAGGTCGTCGGCTCCGACCAGTCCGTCGGAGCCGACTACTAAGAAGCATAAGTCGACCTCTTCTTCCTCGGCTCCACTGACTTCGGAGCCGAGGGTCAAAGGGTCTGCCTCGATGCCTCTTTCCTCGGCTCCATTAGTTTCAGAGCCGCAGGTTGGAGCATCGAGAGGCGAATCACCTCCCTCGGTTCCATTGGTCTTGGAGCCGGTGGAGGTGTGCAGCTCAGACTCTTCCCCCTCGGCTCCAAAAGCTCCTTCGGCGCCGATCCTTATTCATACTATGTCGGAGCCGGCGCCGATAGTGTTGAAGCCTTTTCAGAGCCGGTCCCCTACCTTGTCTGAGCCGAGAGAGAAGTCGTCTCAACCCCTTTCTACTTCCTCTAAATCCTCCAAATTATCTGATTCAGATTTGAATAGGGTTATTCAGTGGCTTTTCCAGTCTCCGGTTTTTGCAAAAATGGTCTCGGCTCCAGCCCATTCGGCCCCGGAGCCAATCCCCCCCTCGAAGCTTTCGATTCCTCCTCCAACCTCCTCAGAGCCGTTGGAGTCGGTGATGGTGGAGCAAGGCGGAGCCATACAGTCGGAACCGAGACCCCTTCGAGGTTTATCAGTTCTGACCATTGTTCCTACCCTGTCCTCGGGTTCGGGGTTCGGTACCGGGACTTCCTCAGCCGGGGCCAAGGGGAACATCTTGGAACTAGGTGCCTCGGTGCCTAGTCTTCCCCTCGGAGCATCGGCTGCGGGGATCCCTAGTGCCGTCGTGGTCTCTCGGCCAGTGAACTCCATGGAGTCTGGAGGTCCTGCCTTTGAGGCCATGAGGAGCGCGCTGGCCATGTCCTTGCCGGCTCAGCAGGTTTCCATCTCACCGTCCCTAGACCTGGAGACTGGTGCTTCTGGCGTACTGCAGTCCCATGACAGTGGGGCCCCAGGGCCTGAGGATACCCCCGTGGGGGGTTCCCTTCTTCCGGGGGGTCCGTCCGAAACCACTTCGGATGAGCCTCCACGGAAGAAATTGTGCAAGAGGAAGCACGTAGACTCCCAGGATGAGTCTGTCACATCTGACACTGACCTCGATGATGCGGAGGGATCCCCAAAATCATCTTCGGATGATGTCTCTTTCTCAGATATCCTTGAGATTCTGAGACAGAGAGGAGATTGGCAGGCCAAAACCCCTTCCGCTGAGGAGTCAGTCTTCCTCAAGGCCTTCAGGGCCCAGCCCTCCGCCTCCTGGGTGTCTCCGCCCTTCGATGAGTTACTTGATTTAATTTCTCGAAGGGCTTTGGAGCACCCTGACTCTGTGGAACTGGTGCCTGCAAGACCCAACAAATTCCTTTCAGCTCCCCATCAAAAGGAATTTTTAACGAAAGGGGTTCCTGTAGATGCGATGGTGGTGGCATCTGCCACACAGCAGGACGTGGCAGAGGCTTCAACGTCTATCCACCCTCCTAATAAGGATTCCAGGAGCATGGATAGGTACGGGAAGCGTACCCTTTTTTCAGCGGCCTTTACCTTACGGTCGCTGAATTACCTGTGTCATTTTACTAGGCTCCAAAGGGACCTCCTTAAAGAGCTAGGTGAGTCCCTCACAGGTAATCTACCTGAGGCGTTAGCCCACACTGTTGGCGCCCAGATGACTACCTTATCATCCATTGTGAACTCGTCCATGAGGCTCATCTCGTATGCGGCCGAGGGGGTGAGTAGAGCAGCGGGAACAGGCGTGGCCCTTAGGAGACACGCCTGGTTACGCTTGTGTTCCTTTGCGGAGGCCTTCAAGTCTTCCTTCGCCGACGCCCCCTTTGATGGGTCCTCTTTGTTTGGACCCAAGGTGAAGGACACACTGACTCGGTGCGAGCAGGAGGGCAAGACCTTGACTGCCGTTGGGGCCCGTTTTTCC
This sequence comes from Protopterus annectens, assembly GCF_019279795.1. Lineage (NCBI taxonomy): Eukaryota > Metazoa > Chordata > Ceratodontiformes > Protopteridae > Protopterus > Protopterus annectens. The sequence goes on from NC_056726.1 coordinate 1,475,651,194, forward strand.
GCTCCCTCTAGGCCTTACCCCAAGGCCCAGAGAGGAGGGAAAATGTGGTTCAGGAAAACTCAGAGGTCTTTCCCTACTCCACCCAGTGATCCCCCCTCTAGAGGCAGGGGGGGGGAATTCGGGAAGACGCCGCCCCAGAGGTGGCAGAGGCCCCCGTAACTCTGGAGACCGCGATTCCTTTCGTGGTTCCTCCTACGCTCAACGTCCCTGAGTTGGTGCCCGACTGTGCAGCTCCGGAGCCAGTCGGGGGTCATTTTATGAACCACCCACAAGCTTGGGAAGCTATTACCAGCGACCAGTGGGTGCTCCGGATTATTACCGGAGGCTATCTCATTCCCTTCATCAAGCCCCCCCTTCCCTCCAGGAAAATCCCGGACGTGCCACCCAGTCAGCGGGATCAAGCAGCATTAGAGGTTTCAAAGCTGCTAGAAAAAGGAGTCATCCAGCCTGTCCCCGCCGATCAGATCGGATCAGGAACTTACTCAAGACTATTTTTGATGCCAAAAAAGACAGGGGACTTCAGGCCCATTTTGGACCTCAGTTCATTGAATCGCTTTGTGAAAAAGTCCAAATTCCGAATGATCACTCTTCAGTCCATTCTCCCACTATTGGAGAAGGATGTCTGGATGTGCTCCATAGATCTCAAGGACGCTTACTATCACATTCTGATAAGTCAAGAGTCCAGGAGTCATTTACGCTTCCGCCTGGGAGACAGTCATTTCCAGTTTCGAGCACTGCCCTTTGGTCTCACCACAGCCCCCAGGGTGTTCACCAAGTGTCTGGCAGTGGTGACTGCTCACCTGAGAAGTCTAGGATTCCAAGTGTTTCCATACCTAGACGACTGGCTCCTTACTGCCACCTCCAAGCATCTACTAATTCAGGCGCTCATGGCCACAGTCAGCTTGGGCCGTTTCCTAGGAATCACTTTCAATTGGCAAAAATCTATGCTACAGCCATCTCAGCGTATTACCTTTATAGGTGCAGAGTTAGACACAAAAAGGATGCGCGCCTTCTTACCGGCAGCAAGGATTCAGGTTTTGCAGAACCAAGTTCGATCCTGCTCCCCCTATCAAGAGCTCCGGCCAATCTGATTCTGCAGGTATTGGGCTCGATGGCATCAACTATTCTCCTAGTCCCCTTAGCCAGACTGCACATGCGGGTGCTGCAATGGCTACTTTCGGTTCAATGGTCCTATCAGGAACTCCCCTTGAACCACTTGGTTATGATTACGGAAAGTTGCCGTCGAGATCTGCGTTGGTGGGTCCTCCGATCCAATCTCGACCAGGGGCGACCTTTTATCCTTCAGTCCCCCGTTGCCACTGTGACCACGGACACCTCCCAGGTAGGGTGGGGGGGGTCATTATCTGGACAGGTCTGTCCAAGGCACATGTCAACCCCAGGAAGCGCATTTGCACATCAATATCCTGGAAATGAGAGCGGTGCTACTGGTACTACAAGCTCTCCATCACGCTCTCCCGCAAGGTCTGATTGCTATCCTATCCGACAACATGTCGGTAGTTTGGTATATAAACAAGCAAGGTGGGACCAGGTCGTACCCACTGTGCAGAGAAGCCATGAGACTTTGGCACTGGGCGGTAGCTACCAACCGCTTCCTAATGGCAACGCACATACCGGGGAAATCCAATGTGATTGTGGACAGACTAAGCAGGACTATCCTGTTACCCCACGAGTGGTCCCTCAACCAAAGAGTGGCTGCAAAAATCTTCACCAACTGGGGTCTCCCTTGCTGCGACTTGTTTTCCAGCCCCCACAATGCGAAGTGCAGAGAGTTCTTCACTCTGACCCCCTCTCAGGGACAGATTCCCAGGGACGCTCTAACCCACATTTGGCCCCCCGGTCTCCTTTATGCCTTCCCTCCGGTTCCCCTCCTGCCGAGGGTGATACAGAAGGCAATTTCCCTGGAGAGCGACATGATTTTGATTGCCCCGCACTGGCCTCGTCAGGTTTGGTTCCCCTTCCTTCGGAGGTATGCGGTGGAAGGTCCATGGTTTCTGGACCCGGTGCCAGACCTGTTGACTCATCAGTCAGGACAGTCTCACCCATCTCTCAGGTCCCTGAGGTTGGCTGCGTGGTTACTCCACTTCCATCCTTAGTCAGGGACAGTTCCCTCTCTCCGGAGGTTATCCACATTTTGTCTTCTTCTCACAAACCTTCCACTATCAAACTGTATTCCAACAAATGGAAAAGGTTTGCCCTTTGGGCACAGCGATGAGTTATAGACCCTCTTACCGCCCCAGTACCGGAGGTCTTGAATTTCCTGGCCTCTCTTTTTCAGTTGGGCTCCTCAGTTTCCACGATTAAGGTTCAGCTAGCGGCCATCTCTAATTTTCATGTTTCCTTTGAACCTTCATTAATGGAAAACAAGCTTTGCAAGTCTTTCCTTAAAGGAGCGTGGCTCCTTAGGCCCCCAATATCTCATCCTATACCCCCTTGGGACCTAAATTTGGTCCTGGCTGCCTTAACTGCCCGCCCCTTTGAACCAGCAGCTACCTGTGATATGAAATTCCTGTCTTGGAAAACCGCTTTTTTAGTGGCCATAACTTCGGCCGAGAGGGTTTCAGAGCTTCAGGCTCTTTGTTCTAATCCTCCTTATTTGATTTTTCACAAAGATAGAGTGTCCCTTAAATTAAATCCCTCTTTTTTAACAAAGGTAGCATCTTCTTTCTGCATTCAACAGTCCCTAGAGCTCCCTGTATTTTTTCCCAAATTCTCCAATAACGCAGAATATACCCTTCATCAGTTGGATGTCCATAGGCAACTGCGTTTTTATTTGAACAGGACTATTCAGACATGGAAATCAAATCAACTATTTGTGTCCTTTGCAATAAACAGGTTGGGTCAACCAGTGGCTAAAACCTCCATAGCCAAATGGATTAAAGATTGCATCTGTTTCATTTATTCGCAGGCTGACAAAGAGCTTCCCTTTCCAGTCAGGGCTCATTCTACCAGGGCAATGGCTACTTCAGTAGCATTTCACTCCAAATTATCAATAGATGATATTTGTGCTGCGGCTACCTGGACTTCTCCGCACACTTTCATTTCTCATTACAAACTAGATGTGGTTTCTCGAGGCAGGGCTTCCTTTGGTTCCACAGTTCTCAGGAGTGTTTTCCAATGAGCCACCCGGGATTTAGGTGCTAGGGACACTGTCCCATCAGTTATGAATGTAGGCGAGATAGGATCCCATTACATCTTTTAGTTATGTACTTACCATAACTTCGGATGTATGGGATCCATCTCGCCTACATTCATACGTACCCACCCTCCTTTCCCCCTTCCATTCGGATTTAGAGGAAATGTAGGTCCATTTGGAGATCTTCTCTTGAAGAACGTTAGTTGGTTGGAGTAACTGCTATTTTTCTGTGTTTGCATGTAAGTATGAAAGCAAACAAACAAGATCTGGGGAAGCAGGTGTGGTGCATACTGGGATAGAGGGTAGCCCAGCCAATAAGAGACTTCGTTCTAGTATACTAGTTGGCCGAGTCGGAGCCGAGGGATCGGCTCCGAACCCATCAGTTATGAATGTAGGCGAGATGGATCCCATACATCTGAAGTTATGGTAAGTACATAACTAAAAGTTATAGCGCACAGATTGAGAAAATCTATTCTACTGCTAGATGAGTGGCCAGTGAGCCAATATTGCTGCAATCTTTTCATCTCTTCTGCCAATTCAAAAATGCAGCAGGTTCTTTACTTTAATTCTCCCAGAGGGGGAGTCACTGAGAGAAGCTCTCATTTATGATTGACCCTCCCAACCTCCTGTATGCTTATCCACCTGTAATTCCCAAATTCCAGAAAGCATCTCAATGGAACACCACTGTCATCTGCATTGCCCCTTTCTGGCCTCAATAATTGTTGTTCCTCTTTCTTTGGCCTCACATGGTATACCTTCCTTGGGTGCTAAACCTGCATCCAGAACTTCTCTCTCACCTATCTGATGTACCCCATCCATCCATTTGGGGCCCAAAAATAACCACATAGTTTCACCACTTCCCATGATGACTAGTCAGTCCAGGCTTTCTTCCCAAGTGATACACATCCTCATATTAGCTCTAAAACCTTCCAATAGGAAGATACACAAAAGTAAGTAAAAAAAGATTCTCTATATCAGCCTCCAAGAGAAATTTGGCCCTCTTTTCAACACCCATTCCTGCAGTACTAGAATTTCTTGCTTCTATTTTCTACAGTTGAATCAGTTATTCTACTATTAAAGTTCAGCTAGCAGTGATTTCCAATTTTCATGTAAGTGAACATAACACCTCTTTAGCCCCCTCAAATTATGCAAAGCCGTCTTGAAGGGTGCCTTCCTTCTTAGACCTTCTATTAAGAATCTCGCCCCTTCTTGGGGGAATTCAGTATTTCGTTACAGGTCTTGACACAATCCCCATTTGAACTTGTTGCCATTGTGGACCTAAATTTTTGTCATGGAAAACTGTGTTCCTGGTAGTCATTACCTCAGCTAGAAGAGTATCCATAATTCAGGCTTTGTCTCCACAGCCACCATATATCCATGTTCAAAAAAGATAGGGTTTCATTACAAACCAACCCTTCTTTTTTGCCTAAAGTAGCTGCAGGGACTTTCCTCAAACAAAACATACATCTACCAGTAGTCTTCTCAAATTTCTCTTATAAAAGCAAGTACATGTTACACTTGCATTGAGCCAAACCCTTCAGGAAGTCAGACCAGTTGTTTGTATCTTTCTTGAAAGCTAAGATGGGGCAATGAGTTTCTAAGGTCACTTTAGCTGGTTGATTGATAAACTGCATTTCTCAAGTTTATAAAGACAAAGGTTTAACATGCCATGACCACCCAAGACATATTCCTCATGACTGGCCACCCTACAGTCTATATTGAATGTATCCATGAGGTTAATTTCTCACACAACTAAAGGCTCCTCAAGGGCCGTGGGTTCAGGCATAGCCATCAGGCGACATGCCTGGATGCACTTGTTTTGCTGAACCCTTTAAAGTGTCATTCATCCGTGCTCCCTTTGATGGCTTTTCTCTGTTTGGGCCCACCATTAAAGAGACACTTTCCCACACTGAGCTTGGAAAGACCTTGTCTGTCATGGGAATTCATTTTCTACCCTGCAGAGACCCTTTTCTAGAAATCAGTGCAATGGTAAGAAAATGTAGTTCCAGAAATCTCATGGACCTTTTCCAGACTTATGAGGAGATTTGACTCCCAGAGGCAGATGGGGAAATAATAACAGTGGTAGATGCCACCCACACAGCAGAGGGGGGCTGCATAACTAAGGATCTGAAGTAGGGAGTTCATTTGTCAGCAACCTGTGGATCTTGGATCCGATATCGGATCCGAGCCGGCAACTTGTTTCAAGCTAATGGATCCGAGCTCCTAGCTCCTCCCCTCACCCATAATCCCCTGCTAACCCTCCATGACCTCAGATCTAGTTTGCCGCACTTGTGGATAGCTGGATTCCTGTGAGCTCGACTAGTAATTGTCAGTTAAGTGTGTTTTTTCTGTCAACTTTCTTCTTTTTTTACAAAAATATAAAGTGTGTAAGTGTTAGGTTCCCTGTAGTGTAAAAATATTTTTCTTTTAATTAGTTTTTTCCCTCCCTTCGCCTGGTCATTAGTGAGTGTGTGTGTGTTGTGTTTTGGGGCCTGTGTGTTTGTGTAACACTACCTTTTCTTTTAAGTATGGCTGAAGCCCCAAAAGCCATTTTTTCTAAATGTACCGAGTGTGGCCATAAGCTCTCCCCGGCTGATGGCCACACTGTGCTCTCGTGCCTTGGGGTTGAACACCTCACCTCAGGCTGTACAATTTGTGCAGCGTTCAACCCCAGGGCACTGAAAGAGCGGAGGTCGAAGCTGGTCTTGGCGGGACTTTAAGCCCCGGACACAGCTCCGGCCTCCGCTGCTCCCGTGGCTCCACCACAGGCTGTGGTTGCTGCCATTCCTGCCCCCCTTCCTTCGGCTGGGACTCAAACTCCCGCTAAAGTGCCGGAGAACAGGGAGGCCAGGAGGGAGAAACGGAGGGAGAAGCACCACAAGCGGCGGGCCGAGGCCTCCGCTTTGGCCCCGCCAGCTAAGCGGGCTTCTCCCTCCACTGCTTCTAGGTCTCCTCCTCCTCGGCTCCGATCCCCTTGTTTCTCCCCAGGGCCCGAGGAGAAGGAGGCCCGATCTCCATCGAGGTCATCGAGGCGGCATTCCAGGCCTGCCTCAGTGACCTCTTCGAGATCGACTTTCAGTATGTCCGATGCAGACTTGGACCGGATGATGCGAAGGTTCATCCAGGCCCAGCTGCAGATGGGAGTGCTCTTGCCTCCCCCCCCTTCGGGGGGGAGCTCGACACCTTTTTTCTATCCTATTGCTCCTTCTCCGACCCGCTACCCGGGCTCGGAGCGTTCAGAGCCGAGCAGCGTTGGAGCCGGGGGTGGATCGGCGCCGACAGTACTTGGTACTTCGGATCCGACCCTGCCCTCGAGCCTGTCAGATCCCACCTCTCAGAGCCGTGACCCGAGCTTCGGATCTGAGGGATTCAGTGTACCTTCGGCTCCATCCAGGTCGGAGTGCACTGGTCCTTCGGATCCGATGGTCTCGGCGCCGGTTCCGATCCCTTCATCGGATCCAAGTGGGAGCTGACTCTCGGAGCCCAGAGAGAGTGGTTCCCCCTCAGCTTTCGATGTAGTGGAGAGGGCTCTGTTGAGAGCATCCAGACCCCCGGCCCTTGTCTCGGCTCCACCCTGCCCTCCCTCTCTGCTGGGCCAGGCTTCCATCACCCGGCCAAAGGGACAGCCTGCTTCAATGTCCCAGATGGTTCCATTGGAACAGGATGTTGCTGGCGAGGCCTCCTCGGACAGCCCCCCTGAGGAAGTGCCCCGCAAGCATAAGTGCAAGAGGAGGCATGTGGACTCCCCTGAGTCCTTAACTGAGGACACGGACTTGGAGGAAGGGGAAGGCTCCCAAGATCAACCCTGAGGATGTCTCCTTTGGAGACATCATGGAGATGCTGAGGATCAGAGGTGGGTGGTCTGCCCCCAAGTCTTCCTCCGACGAGTCCGTGTTTCTGGAGGCATTCAAAGCAGGCCCATCTACCTCTTGGGTGTCCCCTCCGGCCGACCCCTTGGTGGACCTTATTACCACCAGGGCGTGGAAGGATCCGGACACCGTGGAGCCAATACCAAAACGCCCGGACAGAATACTAAGTCCCCCCTCAGACCGGTTGCACTGGAGCAAGGGTCCCCCCGTAGATGCCATGTTGACGGCGGCAGCCAGAGGGAACTAGCTCAGGAGAGCCCCTCAGTCCATCCACCGAGCAAGGAGTCCCGCTTGATGGACCGCTTAGGGAAGCGAGTTTTTAGTTCAGTGACCTTCTCGGTAAGGTCTCTGAACTATATGGCACATGTCATCAGGATGCAGAGGGATCTTATCAAAGAATACGCTGCCTCCCCCCCTGAGTCCATGTCGGCGGAGGACAAACAATTGTACTCCACCCGAATGGCCACTCTGAGATCAATTTCAAATACCTCCATGCGGCTATTGTCCCACGCCACCGAGGGAGCCGCTAGGGCTAGCGGAGCAGGCCTAGTCATGAGACGTCAGGCCTGGCTCCGTCATTGTGACTTTGCGGAGCCCTTTAAAGTGTCTTTTGCGAACGCCCCTTTCGATGGTTCTGCCCTGTTTGGCAAAACGGTTCACGAGACACTTGTCCAGAGCAAGAAGGACGGGAAGACGTTGTCTGCCATCGGAGTCCGCTTCTCTGCTCCCCAGCGGTCCTTTTCAAAGAACCAAAAGGGTCAGAAGAAGATGTGGTTCCAGAAATCGCAACATTCCCAACCCGCTCCGGACAACCAGTCCTTCCGTGGCAGAGGAGGACAGGGAGGACGCCGCCCCAGGGGCAGAGGGGCTCCGAGAAACTTTGGGTCCAGAGAACCTTTCTCTGAACGGCCCACGCAGCAGCCCTGAAGGGTTGCCCGACTGCTCCACTCTGGAGGCAGTCGGGCTCTCGGAGCACCTAGCGGCATGGGAGTCCATCACGACAGACCGCTGGGTGCTTTGAATTATATACAGAGGGTACAAAATACCATTACTTCATGTCCCCAAATTCAAGAACCTCCCCGATGTACCACCCGATCAGAGGGAGGCTGCAGCCGCAGAAATTCAGCAGCTGCTAAGAAAAAGAGCCATCCAGCCCGTCCCCCAAGACCAGCTCGGATTAGGGTTCTACTCCAGGTTCCTTTTGGTGCCAAAAAAGACGGGGGACTTGAGACCGATTCTAGACCTTTCCCACTTGAACCTGTCGGTAACCAAGGAAAAATTCCGAATGGTCACTCTTCAATCTATTCTCCCCCTTCTAAGGGAGAACGATTGGATGTGCTTTATAGACCTCAAGGATGCGTACTACCACATTCTAATGGACAGATGATCCAGGAGGTTCCTCCACTTCTGGCTGGGAGCCAGTCACTACCAGTTCAGGGTCCTTCCCTTTGGCCTCACCACAGCCCCCAGGGTGTTCACCAAGGTATTAGCAGTGATTGCGGCCCACCTGAGACTCCAGGGAATACAGGTCTTTCCGTACCTGGATGACTGGCTCCTGACCGCCCCAACAAGGCATCTACTTTGCTCAGCCAGAGATTTCTTTCTCCGCCTAGCCCCACAGTTAGGCATCACCATCAATGCCGACAAATCCCTTCTGGCCCCGACACAAGCCATAGAATTCATAGGAGCCAGAATAAACACCAGAGAGCTACGAGCCTTTCTAACGTCCGAGAGACTTCGGAATTTGCAACTCCATGTGCAGGCTATCCTCCAGTCAGAGACCCCACCAGCGGAATTGGTCCTGAGGGCACTGGGCTCTATGGCGGCAGCGATAACGCTCCTTCCATGCACCCATCTGAACATGCGGGTACTGCAATGGACCCTTCTAGTGCAATGGTCCTTTCTGTCCCTTCCTCTTCACCACCCCATTGCTATCAGCAAGGCTTGCAGGAGGGCTCTATTATGGTGGCTCCATGCTTCGGACCTCCATATGGGCCGTCCCTTCTGCACCTCTCCCCCTCTCGCCACGGTGATCACGGACGCCTCCCACCTCGGGTGGGGGGGGGCATTATTCAGGCAGGACAGTCCAAGGCACGTGGAACGATACAGAGACCTCCCTGCATATCAAGGTTCTGGAGATGAGAGCGGTGCTGTACGCGTTGCAAGCACTTCAGAATCTCCTCCCCATAGGAACGATTGCAATTCAGTCGGACAACATGTCGGTTGTCTGGTACATCAACAAACAGGGGGGAACCAGATCTTACCCTCTATGCCGCGAAGCCATGAGAGTGTGGGAATGGGCGATCTCCACCAACCGCTTTCTGATTGCAATGCACATTCCGGGGTGGACCAACATCCTAGCGGACAAACTCAGTCGCACCCTTCTTACCCCGTACGAGTGGTCTCTCAACCCACTAGTAGCGAAGCAGATATTCGCAATATGGGGGCAACCCTGCTGCGATCTTTTTGCCTCTCCCTCAAACACCAAATGCGGCAATTTCTTCGCTCTGATTCCCTCTCCAGGGAAACTCCAAGAGACGCTCCGGTGCATGCTTAGCCACCCGGTCTACTTTATGCCTATCCTCCTCTACCCCTGATGCTGCAACTCTTACAGAAAGCCTCGCGGTTGGGGAGCAGGATGATCCTCATTGCCCCATTCTGGCCTCGGCAAATTTGATTCCCTTACCTGTGGTCTCACCTAGTGAATCCTCCTTGGATTCTGGATCCCAGTCCAGATCTAATCTCCCATCCATTGGACTTACCGACCCCAAATCTGGACAATGTGAAACTGACAGCGTGGTTGCTCCAGTTCCACTCCTAGTTAGGACTCCCGGTATCTCTTCACCAGTCAAAGCCATCCTTGTGGCAGCGCATAAGCCCTCCACCAGGAAAGTGTACCGCAGTAAATGCAAACGTTTCTCCATCTGGGCGGAGCATCATAATCTAGATCCCTTTACGGCTCCTCTTCCGTCCATATTAGACTTCCTAACCAAACTTTTTCAGGAAGGCGCTAGTTGCTCAACTGTCAAAGTGCAATTGGCAGCCATCTCACATTACCATGTGGAATGATACAGGGCCTTTGATGTCGGCCAAGTTGTGTAAAACCTTTCTCAAGGGCACCTTTTTGCTTAGACCCCCTATAAAAGAAGCCGTACCACCGTGGGATCTTTCACTAGTTCTTCAAGCCTTGACTGCTCCACCTTTTGAACCTGCTGCTTCAGTAGATCTCAAATTCTTGTCCTGGAAAACAGCATTCCTTGTAGCCATCACTTCTGCAAAAAGAGTTTCGGAGCTTCAAGCTCTTTCTGTGAAGCCTCCTTATTTGATCTTTCACCCGGAAAGAGTGTACCTCAGGATCAATCCCTCTTTTCTTCCCAAAATAGCAACAGAAACCAATATAAATCAATCCATAAATTTACCGGTTTTCTTCCCTAAATATCAGAATAAAGGAGAGTACAAGCTGCACTCATTAGATGTTCATAGGCAGCTACGCTTTTATACTCATAGAACAGCTAGTCATAGACAATCCGACCAGCTGTTCGTTTCCTTTGCCAAATTTAATTTGGGGAAAGCAATATCAAAAGTATCTATATCACGCTGGATTTCTCAATGTATCCTATTAGCGTACCAAGCCTCTGGGAGACCCGCACCTGTAGGAGTTCGTGCACATTCCACTCTTTCCATCTCTACTTCTGCGGCCTTCAAGTCTAGAGTCCCATTGGATGATTTGTTCGGCAGCCACTTGGGCTTCATCTCATACCTTTATTAACCACTACAAACTGGACGTGATTTCTAGAGGGAGAGCATCCTTTGGCTCTGCAGTGCTTCACAATATCCTTCCATGATGGCCACCCAAGGTTCAGGTAGCTGGGGACTCTGTCCCACAGGTTGCTGACAAATGAACTCCCTACTTCAGATTAAGAAGTTATGTACTCACCATAACGTTCCATCTGAGTAGGTAGCTTCATTTGTCTGCAACCATCCCCCCCTCCTTCCCCCTGGCCTTCTTCGGATCTATCTTAGTTGGATACCCGTTTTGGGTATATATTGAGGGGCAAACTCGATCTGAGGTCATGGAGGGTTAGCAGGGGATTATGGGTGAGGGGAGGAGCTAGGAGCTCAGATCCATTAGCTTGAAACAAGTTGCCGGCTCGGATCCCATATCGGATCCAAGACCCACAGGTTGCAGACAAATGAAGCTACCTACTCAGATGGAACGTTATGGTGAGTACATAACTTCTTATTTCTGAGATTTCTTCTCGAACAGACCCTTTCAGCAGTCCTGAAGGGTTGCCCAACTGTTCTTCTCTGAAGGCAGTCGGGAGGCGGTTATCTGTGCACCTAAATGCCTGGACAGCCATCACAAAAGCAGTTCTTTTAGCATTGCAGATCTTTCAGAAACCTCTTCCTGTAGTAACAATTGCTGTTCAAATGGACAATATGTCAGCATTTGGTACATAAACAAACAAGGGGGAACCAGATCTTACCCGCTTTGCCGAGAAGCAATGAGAGTCTGGCAATGGGTGATCTCCTCCAACCGCTTTCTTGTAACAATGTACATACATGGGAAATCCAGCATTCTAGCAGACAAGCTCAGCAGAACTATCCTGATGCCTCACAACTGGTCTCACAATCAGTCAGTGGCAAACATGATCTTCCACAAATGGGGTCAGCCTTGCAGTGATCTTTTCCCCTCTTCCCTCAACAACAAATGCAGCAGGTTTCTTGCCCTAATTCCCCTTCAGGGACAGTCACTGAGAGATGATCTAGTCCACGTTTGACCCTCCAGTCTTCAATATGCTTATCCTCCCCTACCTCTAACCCCCAAATTCCTTCAGAAAGCACTCCAGTTGAAGAGCAAAGTAACCCTCATTGCCCCCTTCTTGCCTCAGGAAGTGTGGTTCTTGTTGAATGTCTTGTACATCTGAATAAGCCGAAGAGGCTTTGGTGTTAGCTTAAGTAGTTTATTACATACAACCACATCAGGATGGATGGCAGGAACATTAAATTTAAATGAACAAACTGACTGACTACTACCTACATGCATGCTTTCACTCTGGCTGCTCACTCAAAATGGAACTCTTTTTTGCACATGCTCTGTACTTACATGCACGTGCCCACTGACTGGAATGCTTCTTAAAGGTATATCACGCACTCTGATCTACATCCTCCCTCTTTGGCTAACCTGTCTCATATAAGCAATGACATTTGAATAGGCATGCAATTATACAGACAATAAGAAACAAAGCAACATTCATGTCCAGGTCGCCATGTATCTGGAACTAGGTCTGGAAATGCAACTTGATCTCGTAATGTAATAGTTAGGACTGGGTTTAGCAACAGGGACATTCACTGGGGAATGTTCTGCTTCAGGACTTTTGGGATTATTCTTAGCAACAGGGATTGCTGACAGAATGTCCTCTGGAACAGGAACATTGGAGAAGTCACTCTGAGAATTAGAGTCTTTATTATAGGCAAGATGCTGTAACACTGGCTCAGACACCGGTAATAAATGCTTCCAATTCCGCCTAAATTCCATTCCTTGTGATTCCACAATGTACGATTTCAGTTCTTGACACAAACGTTTCACAAATCCAGATCAAAACCTTTTGACGTCTGCAGCCTCATTATCTCTCCATCTATTAACTCATTCACTCCAATGGAGTTCTGAAAGTTTGCACTGTAACTTCCAATGGGCGGAGCCTAAGCCTTTTAACAGAATCAAATTGTCATCACATTTCAAACAGATGTTCATATCTCTGGAACCATAGGTGTTATGAAAGAAGTATAAATGTTAAACTCTTCACCAAAAAATATTTTTATAGAGGTTGTATTCTTTAGGTTCTATGTCTTTGAACCAAATTGTATAAGTCACAGTAAACACAGTCCCCAGATTCTTAAAAGCTTGCATGGAGTGTTAGAGTAGTGTATGACATCACACAGGCAAGATGTCTGCCGTGTGATCCAGGAACAGCCTGTAGGGGCGTGCACGAGAGCTGCTAAAGCTAGTCTTGCACAGACAGCATCATGGTATGCAAATTACCTCATTTGCTGGTGAAATCCATGCAAATGAGGTAAATTTGAGATCCAGCAAACACTAACCTGTCCATGGAAGATTAGTGTTATCCGCAGAAATGTACTCCGTTGGTAACGGAGTACATTTCTGTAAATAGCTAAACAGAGCTATGACAGCTCCAAATAAAGGATGCATACAGTTGAGGAAGCATGCCAATCGCCAAATATAAGGCCATTGGCAGTGCAAAATGTTTAAAAACATAAAAATTTTACTTTTTTTCCCCAATCTCCGATGTTTAAGCATAGCGCAGCACCGCGCAAACGTGCGCCGCTTAAAAAAACAAGAAAATCATTTAAAAAAAGTCAAAAATAGGCATTTTCACTAAAAAGCTTATTCTGCTATGCAGGTGAATGGCAGGCTGAAGACAACATGGCTACTGACTAGTGGTTGCTAAGGGAGGGAAGCTCAGTGTGAGAGATGTAACCATGCATTACTAGGCAATCCTATGCAAATGAGGATAAGGATAGTGAATCCCACTTTTCCCCAGCATGTGAGGCATGTCCCAAGAGTGTAAGATTTGGAGTAAGTGAGTATAAGACTAGAATATAGGGGGCATCATGAGGGGGTCTGTCAGACAGGCTGTAAGCTAATTGGAGCACAGTGGCTCGTGTTTGCCCTGAGATGCTCAGGATTGCAAAGAGACGTGTCTACAGTTGTCCTATTTGAAAACCTCAAACCCAAGGTGCACACTGTTATAAGACAGGAAACTCCTTGCAAACATGCACACACTGGCGCATTTGCGCTTGTTTGCACGGCACCTCCCCCCAGGCAGAAACAGAAAGGCAAAAGGAAGGAAAAGAAGTAGTAGGAAGTTAACCAAGGAGAACTAGCAGAGCTGCCACGTGAGATATATCAGAATCAGCCAATTACACAGGCAACAGACTAGCCCAGCCCAGCACTTTAAACTCTGAAAACACCATTCCCCCCTGTTTTTTCTCAAGAACTCTGCAACACTGCAGTATACAAAGAGGGAAAACTTAAAAAGCAAAAGTCAGACAAAATGTTAGGGGCTGCTCTTGCTATCATAAACCAACATGTGCAAGATGCTGAGGGTGGTGAGGATGTGAATGCTGCTGAGCAACCCACAGTGAGGAGACGGAGAGAAGTGTACAGACCCAGGGTAACCTACCAGGGGCTACATGAGCTAGGGATAGTGGAGCACTATAGGGTGGACAGGGACCTCTTACAGCAAATTGTTGAGCTGTGCCGGCCACGCCTCATACACAGAACCAACAGAGGGAAACCCATCCCAGTGGATGCCAAGATATGTGTTGGCCTAAGAATACTAGCTACAGGTACCTTCCAAAGACCAACTGGTGATATGATGGGGATTGCACAGGCATCAGCATCCAGGGCACTGCACCAGTTCCAGGATGTCATGTCAGCACATGTCGGTGACCACATATATTTCCTCACTTCCCCTCAGTACTGGCACAGACACAACTTAAGTCACTCACACATACCAGTTGGGGGGGTCACATACCGAACAGTCACAGCCAGCAGGACAGTTGTAGACAAATGCAAACACAAACAAATGCTGTATCATGCCCTCTGAAGAGGCATATGGGTAACCTCCCCCCAGGCCTATGCAGACAGATAACAGCAAGCCAGGCAGTGTGATGTGGGTTGGGTAGGCTATGAAGTCACAAACTAATATGCGTGTAATTGGAAGCTAAGGTCTGTAGTACAGTGGTATGCCTCAAGCCAGTACGATAGGCAACAGTACAGACTGAAATGGAGTAGCTGGCATAGCAGTACAGGCCTAGCAAATGTGTATAAGTGTCAGGTGTACCCCTCATCCTATGTGCACCCACAGTAACAATCAGGTGTGCCCTCCCAGGTAGAAATGTACAAATAATAGCTGTCCCCCCGTATGTAGAAATGTTGATAAGTCTATGCAAATTGACTCATGGAAGCCCTGCAGGCACAGCATGCTTCTTGTCGATGTACAACACAAAGGTGAGCCCTGAAGTAAAAACCAACTTGATTTTTCACACACATATAGTATATATGCCCATAGTGGGCATGCTCACACACTTAAACAAACAAAGCAAATGTCAGTCAACAACATACTGAAAGGTCATACTGGGCATGCTCACACACTTAGGCCATGTCTAAGTACAGCAGTGGGCCACACATATCTGACAGTTGCAGTTCTTACTCCAGACACATGTCACTATTCACCAATCCTGCCTTGCGCACACAGGGATATGAAAACAGACCCATATAATATATTGGACCCCTGTCATAATCAAACTATGTAATACAAGTACTTAAGTTGTTCAAAGAAAGTGAAAATCCAAAGAAGATCAATAAATCTCCAATCAGTATCATCAAGAAACAATGAGCACTCCTAACATTATCCAAGCCAAGCTCTGCCAAAAATATTGCCAAAGATTCCATAGAGAACCATGAAGCTTTCTTTAGCTATGTCATAAATATCAGTATAAACTCATATATGTTCTGAGTTAGTGCAAATTGTAAATGAATACATGTACATGACTGACATTGCCAACATCTTGTCACACAGGTTCATACATATTTAACCCCCCTATCACTGACAAAAGGGCCCATTACCATACCTGGAGATTGTGAAAACCCAAAAATCACATATACAATGGTTAAACAGCTCTATCCAAACCTAAAAACACGGCGTCTATGGGATGACATGGTGTCCCTGTCTGTGTCATATGTGAACTCCAAAACGAACAGACCCTGCACCTAAACAGTCTGTTGAGACTCACCCTCTGTACAGGATATGAAACTGTTGAATGGGTTACAGCAACGTTTGGCACACTCCACAAGTGTTGGTGCACAACAGACCATTGGAACTATTGTCTTATAAGCCTAATAAGCCTGATCTGCAAGGCCATGGAGTCCATCATTATGGAACTCATAAACAGAGTTATTGGGAGCCTACCCATTTTGGTTTGGTCAGGGGCAGATTATGGTCCCTAAACCTGCTAGACTGTTTTCAAGGCAGTTACCCAAGACATACATCAATTAAATGAGCTCCACACGACCTACATAGACCTTGAAAAGCCTTTTCCAACATCCCACACACATGTTGTATCCACAAAATCAACAACCTGTGCATAAACACATATGTCATCTGATGGATTGCTAACTAGGGCACAGATAGATCCCACAAGGTAAGAATTGTGGTCTCCCTGTTGGACTGTAAGCTGGTAACAACTGCTGTCTCCCATGGCTCAGTCCTGGGACCCCTCCTGTCTGGTGTATACTTTTCAGAAGTACAGTCAAACATACGAGGGCTATGGTTAGCAAAGTTTGTGGATGACTTCAAAGAGGTTGTCATAATTGATGTTTGGGACAACAGAGACATCCTTAAAAAGGGGTCTCAGTCAGACAGATTTGGTGTCAAAATTATGGCCTTGAGCTACAGTCATACAAATACCACTTAGGTGCCAACACCCTAAATATGGAGGTAATAATAAGGGATCTATGGACACATGTGGATAGTCATCTCTACTTTCATAAACACATTCACAAAGTGGTTAGAAAATCATGCTAGGTGTCCCCACTAATTGCCAAAGCTTTTGCATGTAGGTCAAAGGAGGTTCCCTCTATTCATCAGTCATCAGACCCGTCAGAGAGTACCACAACACACTTGCGATGAATCTGACTAGGCACCTTCAGCAGCTGGAAAGACCACTGAAGTACCTCAACAAGAGGATTACTGGCCTCAAACAGTTGCCCCATGCAACAAGACTGAAGTAACTCAATCTGTACTCTGTTGCATACCGTCTACTCTGGCGATCTCTGCCCAACATACAAGTCCATGTCCAATGTAGAACTGATGTACATGCTCTATTTGAAGTAAACCCAAGCTCACTGTGCCACATGCTCTAGGGATATAATCATCACAACAATAAATAGAACATGTTGGAGGGATACATTACTAACTCACAGACTTCCTTTGCTTTGGAACAGGCTCCCAACCTACATTAAGCTGAGTCCCTCACTGACACTCTTCCAGAGGAGCCTTGATGAGTGTATGTGAAACTGAACTTTCACACCATGGATCACTTTGTCAGTTCTACTACACAGAGGCATAGGGAACTAACCCCAGGTGTGGTGATAGCTGCACACTCTGGCCATACTAATATATGCCTTCAGGCAGATAGCCTGTTACCTACCTATGTACCTATATATGTAGAGGGAACACAGTATAATAAGCCAAAGATGGATGGGCAGAGATGTGTGTAAGAGGGTGACCATGACAAGGAGCCATCCAGGACTGTCCCACCCAGTACATATTCCAATGGCACAAAAGACATGAAGTGCACATCTCACCCACTGTACATAATAGCCACCAGTATCTGTAAGCATTACAGAGTATGTGGTGCATGTGCCTGCTGTACAACATGACTGTAAAATGAAGTACACATCCACTATCTGTAGACATATACCTGTCACATAGGTTCATAGGTATGTAGTAGACTATCTTCATGAAGGCATATATTAGCCTAGGCAAGTTGTGCAGCTTTCAACACCCCATTAGTTAGTCTCCTAAGCCCTAGTTCTAATAGTTAGTACCCTAAGCCCCTATCTAGTGGGGCTGCTGATGTGATCCCCGGCATGAATTGTCTGTTTCCCATACACTCATCAAGGTTCCTATTGAAGAGTGTCAGCGAGGGGCTCTGTCTTATGTACATTGGGACTCTGTTCCACAGTAAGGCAAGTCTCTGGGATGGTACCCTATCCCTCCAGCATGTTGTATTCATTGTTGTGATGAGGTTCATATCCCTGGAGTGTGTAGTGCGACTCAATTTTGTTTTCCTTAGATAGAGCATGTCCAACACTATGTGTTGGACATGGCTCTGTATGTTAGGCAGAGGTTGCTTCTGAGTAGGCGGTATGCAACAGAGAACAGATTCAGTTTTTCCAGTTGTGTTGCATAACACAACTGTTTGAGGCCAGTAATCCTCTGGGTGAGGCACCTCTGTGGTCTCTCCAGCTGCTGGATATGCCTAGTCGAGTACATCCAAAATGGTGCATTGTACTCAATGATGGGTCTGATGACTTAAGAGTAGAGGGCCACCACTACCTCTTTTGATCTTGATGCAAATCCTTTGTTGTGGGTCACATAGGATTTCCTAACCACTTTGGCAACATGGTTGTCAAAGGAAAGATGACTATCTACTTGTGTCCCCAGATCCCTTATTACCTCATCGGTTTTTAGGGGTAACACCTATGTGGTAGTTTGTGGGTACTTTGTTTTTCCCAAAGGGGATTACTATGCATTCTTTCACATTGAGCTTGAGGCCATGATTCTGACACCACACATCTGTCTCATAGAGTCCCTTCTGGAGAATATTTGTGTCATCCGGAGAATCTATTATGGCACACACTTTACAGTTCCCAGCAAACTTAGTCAACCACAACCCTCCTGTGTTGGCATGTATTTCTGAGAAGTATATACCAAACAGGAGGGGCCCCAGGACTGAACCCTGGGGGACACCAGTTGTTACTGGTTTGGAGTCTGACATGTAGCCAGCAACTCTTAATTTGTGGGCTCTATCTGTGAGCCAGTTTGCAATCCATCTTGTGATGTATGGATTTATGCCCAGGTTGGTGAGTTCATCTATGATACCTGACTGGGGAATGGTGTCAAAGGCCTTAGCAAGGTATAGGTAGGCTGTGTGGAGCTCCTTTCAATCATCTGTAGCCTGAGTAACTGTCTCAAAGAAATTCACCCAGTTCAGGAGGCATGATCTGCCTTTGACGAAGCCAAACTGGGTGTGCTCAACTGTGTGAAGGTTTCCAATGTCTTTATTGTTGAGTTCCATTATGATTGGCTCCATTGCCTTGCAGATCAGACTCGTCAGGCTCATAGAGCAGGAATGCCAAGGGTCTGTTGTGGCCCCACCCCGTGGAGTGGGAAGAACATTGCTGTTCAACATTCTATATGTACATATCCTGTAGAGAGGATGTAGAGAGAAGTGTAGGTATCCTTGATGAATATGGATACATCCCCACCCTATGTGTTATGATCCAGGTTCTGATGCCGAAAGGTATGGAATGAGTAGTATCCTGGTAGTGCTGGTGTGCTCTCTGGAGCCTTGAACTAGGTTTCTGTTACTGCACAGATATCAATATTCTCCATACTGAGGAGTGCCTCAAGGCTGAGACTTCTGGCATTGAGTAGCATTTAGCTCACTTTGTGGTTATTTGTGTTGGTTACGGGGGTTGGTTTGTCCTTTGAGCCTTGCCTAAAAAAGGTAATATGGGGACAGCAAGAGCCCTGGCCAGTATTCAGAAGCATAGGGGTGACAGGTGAAAACCATCTCTAGTGAAGCAATGAGGCTTGTCTATCATGTCATCCCAGGCAGACAGAAACTGGATCCCCTTTGAATGACACCAGAAGCTCAGCCAATTGTTGAAGTTTATCATCTTTCTGTTATATTGCAGTATCATGTAGGTGAAGGTAAGATGCTACTTAAGGTCAGGGTCATACCAGCCTGGGCTACATGATCATAGAGCTACTATATATCTCTTGTCATGTTGTCCTGGGAGGTATGTCTCAGATCATTCACACTGACATGTACAAAGACCGCATCATATATGTACTTGTTCTGGGGTGATGTAAGTGCTTGTGTTATGTGGCGGATCATAGCACCTGACAGACAACTGACAGTAACCTTCCCCTTGTTCAGCTTAGTGAGTGGAACATCTGTGTGCCTGACTATGGAGTCACCTATTACTAGTGTGTTAGGTATGTTGTTTTGCCTTAGGGCCTGTTGTGAGGCACACTGCTTTGGTGTATTATTTGTTTTCTGGTGTGTGCTTGGAGGTGCATGTTGCTTGCTTGTCTGCTTAGGAGGACACTTTCTCTTTTTCAGATTAATATTTGTATTCTCTGAGTATGTTAATGTGTATTTATAGAGTCATAGAGTCAAAGATTATTACTAGGCTAACTGTCCTCATGGACCATTTTTAAGCCTAGCCAATTACCCCCAGCGAGAATCAAACCCTGCATCTTGTGCTTCTAAGGCAAACACATTAACCATTACACCACCCTCCCACCAGCAGGCTTATCATACTAGGTGTATTGTGAGTGTATTGTATGCATAGGCCATAACCATATCATATATGGGTTGATGCACCACATGCTGGCACACACAGGGTCAAACTGGAGGCTAAGCTCTGTCAACCCAATACATTAACATACTCATTTATGTGTGTGTTTTGCTGGTGCTTATATTGTAGGTCTATGTGAGACTGTTGGTGTTGTGCTTGTATGACCCTACTCCTCTTGACTGTATTTTCCAGTATTGGGTTGACAGAGCTTAGCCTCCAGTTTGACCCTGTGTGTGCCAGCATGTGGTGCATCAACCCATATATGATATGGTTATGGCCTATGCATACAATACACTCACAATACACCTAGTATGATAAGCCTGCTGAGGTTAGCAAATGTGAAAAAAACCTTTGGGCAAACTGTCAGCGATTAATGTCTGTATTGCATCCTGTAACTCCATATTGCTTGCTGAAGTGTAAAAAAGTACTTAGTTTGGATTAAGAACCCTGCACTTGCCAACAGTGTGCGTGTGTCTGTCTCTCCCTGGGAAGAGAGAGCAACTGTTATGGAGACTACTCACACCCTTTAAAAGTAATTTACTCATCTTTCTCAAGTCTGATGATGTCACCATCCTACAAATACACCTGTGGGAAGGTAAAATCCCAGTAATGTGTATAGCGTGCCGTGTAAATGCGTACTGCTGTAGTATCATAATGTAGTTAGGTAGGAGTTTGAATTCTGCACTTGCCAACTGTGTCTGTCTCTCCCTGGGGAGAGAGCAACCTTTTTGGAGACTACTCACACCCCTTAAAAGTGATATACTCATCTTTGTCAAGTCTGATGATGTCACCATCCTACAAATACACCTGTGGGAAGATGAAATGCCAGTAATGTATATAGCACGTCATGTAAATGCGTACTGCTGCATTATATTAATGTAGTTAGGTAGGACTATGTGTGTGTGTGTCTGTCTCTCCCTGGGGAGAGAGCAACCTTTTTGGAGACTACTCACACCCCTTAAAAGTGATATACTCATCTTTGTCAAGTCTGATAATGTCACCATCCTACAAATACACCTGTGGGAAAGTAAAATCCCAGTAATGTGTATAGCGCATTGTGTAAATGCATACTGTCTTAGTATGATAATGTAGTTAGGTAGCGATTTGAGTCCTGCATTTGCCAGTTGTGTGTCTGTCTCTTCCTGGGGAGAGAGCAACCTTTTTGGAGACTACTCACACCCCTTAAAAGTGATTTGCTCATCTTTCTCAAGTCTGATGATGTCACCATCCTACAAATACACCTGTGGGAAAGTAAAATCCCAATAATGTGTATAGCATGTCGTGTGAATGCGTACTGCTGTAGTATCATAATATATAGATAGGAGTTTGAATCCCACACTTGCTAACTGTATGTGTGTGACACTGTTGGTCAATGTAGAGTGTATTTTAATTTTTCTAGTGTATTACTTATCACAATGACAACTGTATGTGCATAACACATGTAAGGTAGCTGTGGGGCAAAGTCATATACATACATGTGACCTCAATTTTTTCATAGGTGGTTACTATGCTTTCTCCATGAAAGCATCTGTTAGCCTTGCCAGAGCGTGCTGGTGCATTCCAGACCTTAGGTTACTTCTGTATGCTTGTGACAAGCTTAGCCACTGCAGTGATCCCTGGGCTACGTCTTCTGTTTCACATCCACTCATCACAGTTTCTATTGAAGAGTGTGAGTGAGGGTTTATGCTTGAGGTATATTTGAGTCCTGTTCCAAAGCAAGCAAAGTCTGGCAAAGACGACTAATCATTATAGGTGTGCAACAACCTCTGTTGATCTGCATGCAATCCCTTTATTGCTTGTGTGCTCCACACAGGGATTTTCAAAACCCTTTGGTAATGTGATTATCAAAGGAGAGATGACTAAACACATGGCTCTATGTATATATTAGTACCTGTTCCACATTTTGGGGGCTACTACCTATGTGGTACTCTGGAGATACTTTGTTTTCTAAAAGTGGATAACTATGCTTTATTTGGCTTATAGCTTTACAGCATGATTTTGACACCAGGTATCTGTCTCTATGATACCCTTTTGGAGGATGTGTGTGTCATCTGGAGAATAAAGTATAGCCCACAGTATGCATTTTCATCAAACATGGGCAGATATATCCCTACTGTGTTTGTCTGTACCTAAGAAAACTATATACCAAACAGGAGTGGTCCCAGGACTGAGTGCAGGTGAATACCACTTGTTACTGGCATAGAATTGTACATGGAGGCTGCAAATGTTACTGTGTGCCCTACATCTATGAGTCAGTTGTCAATCCATCATCTAACAGTCGTTTATGGTCAGTCTGTTGAGGTTATGTATAATACCAGAATGTGGGATGGGTATGAATTGCTGGGTGAGCTATAGCTTGGCTGTGTGGACCTCCCCTCCCTCACCTATAGCCTTGTTAACTGGCTTGAAGTCTACTAGGTGTAGGAGCCATGATCTGGCCTTTAGAGAACCTAAGTAGGTATGGTGCAGTGTTTGCAGGTCCATAATGTCTCTGTTAATGAGTTCCATAATGCTGTGCTCCATAGCCTTCCAGATAACATTTGTCTGGCTTATAGGATGAGAGTTTCCAGGATCTGTTGTAACTCTACCCTTAATCAATTTATGTTAACATTTGCACTGGGTGTGACGAGGGTGGACAGGATTATGAATAAGTATATTAGAGGGTCAGTCCAGGTTTGAATGTTAGTAGGCCAAGCCAGATAGGCAGGATTACATTGATTTGTACATGTGCTGAGGAGGGATGCACAGTATATTGTGAAAAAGATGCTAAGGATGAAGCTGCCAGGTAACAGGAAAAGAGGAATGCCTAAGATGAGGTTTATGGCTGTGGTGAGAGAGGACATGCAGGTGGATGGTGTGACAGTGCAAAATGCAGAGGGCAGGAAAAATGGAAACAGATGATCTACTGTGGCGACCCCTAATGGGAGCATCCAAAAGGAGAAGAAGAAAAATAAGTTGTAGTTCAAGCCTTGTGGACTGTGAACACCATTACTGTGTGTCATTCCACAAGTATGTAACCTGTATAGAGGCTGCATCTGAACAAAGTGTTTAGGTGAGTGGTTACTTCATATGTCAGCTTGTGTATGACACAGCCAGGGACACTGTCCAGTACCATTGCCACTGCGGTTTGGACTTTGGTAAAGAGATGTTTTAACCAGAGTGTCTGTGAATCATCAGGTTTTACATTCTTCAGGTCTGGAAATGTGGCCCTTGTGTAACGACAGGGTGGTGAAATCTGAATTAAAACTGTTTGACAAGATATTGATAATGTCATTCAGATAAGTGTACTTTGTGACCATTTACATTAACTCTGACACGATCTGAGATTTCCCCTCTAGATTATAAACAACACTAAAGAAAGCTTTAGTGTTGTCTTTGGAATCCTTGCCAATTTGTATTTTGAAGCTTGCCTTGTATGATTAATGAGGGCTTGTATTTTACCAATGATACTGACCAGAGAGGTTATCCCTTCTTGGTATGTAACTCTTTTTTGGTACAACTTCACACCTTTTATTATATATTTAGTTTATGGCAGGAGTCCATGAGACAAATGCACTTTTACTGTATAAGTGAGTATTTTTGTGTTTGTGATAGCACGGTCCATGCAACCCTGTGAACAGTGTGCATTACTAAAGGATTATGCAGCTGGGACAGTGTTAACCTTAGTAATGCAAACCAATGACAGATAGCAACAACAGCATCACCCACAGCATAGTGTCACCCCATGTCATACACACACATGTGTACTCAAGTTCCAAAATGTGTGTAGTACAATGCATACTGGCCACCAATAGAAACTATGGAGTGTTAACACTGGCCAATACAGGGCATGTCACCCTGCCCATGTGTCCAATATGCATGTACATGCAGACAGTGCACCTGCACCATGTTCACAAATGGACACCTGCAAACCTGTGTTGCACACACCCCACACTTACTGTCCACTGTATAACACATGCTGACACAACTACACACATCAGCCAAGTGGCACATGGACAAACAAAACACAATTGGAATAAACACTGGTGAAAACAATACAACATTGCTAATTACAGCTTTAATGCATCATGCCTGCTCAGCTACACCTTCAAGGATATCATTACACTTTACTGCTGACAACATGCTACACATCCAACCATTGCTATACTTTATTAAAGTCACCCTGTGCATCAGCACCATGTTAGCCTGTTCCTGCATCAATGTTACAGATGACAGGAGGTGGCACAAGTTTCATCATATGCACAAGGTGTGTTGTTGGTTTGCCAGAGGCCTACACTGACCATACAATCAACATGGGTGTATGAGTGTGTGTGTGAGGGCCATGAGTAATGGTATGGGCCAATGTTGATGCCATGTGTGCGGGTATGTGTTTGCCCTAGGTTTCTGGTTTATGTGTGTGTGTCTGCATGCACACAGTTCCACCATGTGGCTGCCATATACGGTGATTTGTGAGACAGCTACAGATTGTACCTGGCAGGCTTTACAGATCACCATCTCTGGCCATGGATACAGAACCTGTGCCTGGTAGGGGTGCTACAGACAGTATCAGGTACTAATCCAGATTGGGTACTATCCTCAGAGGTTGACAAATGTCTACTGGATCCAGGTCCCTGCAGGGACTGGCCAGAGCCACGTGCACGTGGTCTGCTAGGATGGTCTATGGACAGTCCCCCCCCAACATTGCTGGGGCTAGTACCGGCACTACGGGAGCGGCTGTGACTTGTTGGACGTCCACGGTGACCTCCAGCTGGTGTTGTTGCTGGCATACGTCCATATCGACGTCTCAACCATCCTGCACTGTCCTGACACATGGACATGACATTGTGAAGAACATCCAATGTCTCACCCCAACATCTATCAATTACCTCAGTGTAGTTACGTATGGCACCTGCTAGGTCATGGTGTAATGAACCCTCTGTGCCCTTAGCCCCTGTCTGGTGTACCGCCCCATTCATGTCTGTGCCTCCATGACAGCCTGGAACATGCGTGTGGTAGAAAGAGGTGTGGCACATCTGCCAGGGGCATGATGACCAGCAGTGCTCTGACAAGAACCCCTGAGCATCTGCCTATGTGGTACCATTCCAGCCATCTGGCTATGGCTGCTGTGTTCTGATACATGTGCCATAGATACCACACTGTCCTGGCCAGTGCCAGCCATACACTGTCCCTCAGCTAAGGGCAATGGTGATGATGGATGTACAGGCTGTATGACTGTGTGCATGGATGGGGTGGAAACTTGTGTACTGTCAACTGGTGGCCCAGTAACAGACCCTGACAAACCTGCCTGTGCCTCAACACACCTATCCTCATGATCACTGTCTGTCTCAGTGACATCAGGTTCCCTGTTGTACTGAACCAGCCCCACCTCACCACCTGTGAGAGGAAAACAGGAAACACACTTTAAAACCTGAACATGACTTCAAACCACATGCACACATGCACACACACAAAACTACACTCCTACCAAAAGCAGACACACACAACACCAGCAATCACAGAACATACAAAATAGCAGGTGATGGTGGAGTACAGTATCACAAGCAAAACAGTCATATCACACCTGTCAGCATGCAGGACGTGTGTTGCTCAACAGCATGCAGGGCAAGTGTAGTCAATCCTTGTTACTAACAGTATACATGGCTTTGATGCATGTGTTTTGTTATTAGGTGATGGCCCTCTCCCTGGAACACAATGCATACATGAACACAACATTGTTGTGCAGGTATTCATAACCCTGTGATGTACTGTGCACCGTAACTCACAGGTGTACATACCATTGCTGGATGTGTATCTGTGTGTCAGATAGGTATCCAATGCTGATTACAGCCTCTGTGTCTTTAGCAAATAATTGTGGACACGTTAATTGTGGACACGTTTTTAGCACATGCATGATGAGTATTCACACAACATCATCAGTGGTGCATGGATAACTGATAGAATACCATTCGGCCACATACCCAATGTACGGTACTTATGGTGAGTGTAGATCATATTGTGGATATGACAGTCTCAATCATGACATGGCATGCTAAAACACAACTGCATGTTTAAACACTACACATACCCAATATGTGTCATATGACCTAGCCACTCAATAGCATCACAAGACATATATGTGTCAGTTGTGCAAATGGTGATTGGTATGCATACTGTTTAGAGGTGCATATGTGTGCACACACGCATCACTATAGTGTGTAGCAATGACAGCTATGTGTAGTACTGTGGTTACAATAACTGGATGGGGTATAGTACCATAGGCCATCATCATGAGGCATCAGGTGGTCACTCAAGGCTACAAATGTTTCACAAACCAGCACAAATCATGTTGTGCCGGAACTGTACTACCTTGGCTAAATTCACCATTTCAGAACCAGTTGTTACGTGATTTTCTAAGGAGGCCAATAAGGAGCATTCCCTGATATGAATGTGTAGTGTGTTGCAGAGTGTTTAAATGCCCCATGATAGGCCTCTAACCCTCAGGTATATTATGTATAATGTGTGGATGAGATTTTGGATACTGGAGTGTGTCTTTACAGAGGGTTTGTGAATTCTTTATGTGTAGCATGTTAAAATGCTCTGTGTATGACATAGATGTGTATGTTATGTGCATGTTGAGTATCAACTGTGCCTATCCAATGGTCACTTCAGTCTAGCCACATTTGTTTGAGATGGTCTCGGTATTGCATGTGCTTGAGGCTGCTAATCACATTAGTGAGATGTGCGTGCTCTTACACCAAACATGCACAGCATGCATTATGGGTAGGTGTGTTATATGTGTACATGGCCTACACCTTAACTATGACATGCACTTTTTATTTACAATAATAAATGTAGAACACACTCACCAGCATCTGTCCATTGCCTGGATGTCACCCCAGAGGTACCTACATAGAGATGAGACAGTTTGTCAGTGGCCACAACTTTGGCATTGCTACTGTGTGTTTGCAATCTTACAGTACAACAACAGTTTACATTCACAGGGCTACAGATTATGTTCCAAATGATCAGTATTGCACAACAACAGGCTCCACATCTTTGAACAACACACTCCACATCTCACATATGCATGATCTAGTAATACAGATAACAGTAGTCTACAGATATGCCATGTTACCTGCATGCTCCATGTGTGCTTGCTGGGTGGCTCCAACCTCCATCATGGTGTATGTCTGCTGCTATTGTTGTTGGGCAGGTGCCACTAGGCTCATGAGCAGCTCCTCCACTCTGGTGAGGGGGGGATAGATGCTAACACCATCCCCTGTTGCAAGCTGTTCCGTACGCACACCAGCGGCGCACTGACGGACATGTCGGAAAAGATCACTGCAGTGGTGGTGTACCTGCTCATATGTGCGGTTATGCAGGCCTACCTCATTAACCCTGCAGACAAGATCTTGCCACATTGCAGTACGCTCCTGCTGGTCCTGGCTGGTTCGTGAAAAGAGTAAATGGTAGTGCTGAATCATAATGCTAGTGATGATAGCATCTTCAGCCCTACTGTAAGTTGGGTTCCTGTGGTGGGCCATGATCCCTGGAAGACATAAATACAAAAATATGTCTGAGCAAGTCATATGGCACATTTAACATTATACAGTACAGATATGACTGAACTGCCATATATATATATATATATATATATATATATATATATATATATATATATATATACACTGTTCATATATCAAATTTACTCATACTTATAGTAAAGAAAAAATCTATTTTTTGGATCTTACTATTTATAAGAAGGATGGTAGATTAGTTTCAAAGATTTATAAAAAAGAGTGCCAAAATAATATGTACTTACATTACTCAAGTTTACATCCTAAGAAGACAAAATGGAATATTGTTAAAGGCCAGATTAATAGAGTTAGTAGTCTAACAAACGATGAAGACATTTTTTATAAAGAAGCAAATAGTTTTGGTAAAAAGATGAGTAATAGAGGATATCCTGAACATATGTTAAATAAAATTATGAATGAAGAAGTTCTTAAAAGAAGCAATGTGATGATAGATAAAGCCCATACAGAACATAGTATGGACTTCACGACAGCTTTAGCAGTACAAAATAGCATTGATTCTTATGAGATCAAGAACATCATTAGAAATAATTGGGCCATCTTCAAAGGTAATAAGGATCTCCTACAGAAACTAGGAGATTAACCCAGATTTGTGCAGAAGAGAGCTAAGAATTTTAAAGATTTTTTTCAAACTAAGTTAAATAAATGTAAGGTAATGGAAGAAAGAAAAGGCATGTTTAAATGTTTCAATTGTAATTATTGTCAATTTTTATACACAGAAAGTAATGAAATATTATTAGGAAAAACTATAGTTAAGGTTCCGGGCAAATTTACTTGTAAGTCCAAAAATGTAGTTTATTTATTAGTATGTTTAGAATGCATGTGCTTCTATATTGGTAGAACAAGTAGAGAATTGTATAGAAGGATATATGAGCATCACTATGCAATAGGTAGAGGGGATGCAAAAAATGCAATGGCTAAACATTATATAGATAGCAAATGCAACAATAATTTTAAATGCTTAGTTATTGATGCAATTCATCCCAAAGTTATAAATATTAACGTTGAAGAAGAGTTGGGTTGGCTTGAATACTGCTGGCAAGTCAGATTAAATGCATGTTTTCACCCTGGACTAAACAATAGAGAAGAATTCATTATGTATCTAAAAAGAAAGGGGCTTAAGCATTAGCTTTAGTATTCTTGTCTTTTTAATTAACTAATCCCAATTTATGGGTTAATTATGTTTCAATTGATGTTTTAATTGATTTTAGAATGATATATAAGTGTATTGCTTTTGCTTCACCACCAGTCTGAAGAAATCTCCGATGTTAGGAGATGAAAGCGCTCACTTGTGGTGGAATTTTGGAGTGATTCGTGTCTGGAATAAATCCTGGTTTTACCTTTGTGCTGTGTCTGTCAACGCTTTTTACTTTTGGAGTTTTTTAGATCTAGGATATTGTTGCCCCTGGTGGGGGTGTGGATAAGTTGATCCAGGGCATTGGAATTTATGAATTCCAGAAAGCGTTGAGCGAAGGAGTTGGTACATGAGTAGTTTTCCCAGTTAATGGTGGGGTAATTGAAATCGCCAATTGTTAGGGTGTTTGGTTGAACCCTAATATTTTGCAGTACATCAAGAAAAGAGGAGTGGGAATCCTGGGGCATGGTGGGTGATCTGTAGCAAGCTACAATTTGGATTGCAGTTTTGCCCAGAGTTAGTTGCACTTGGATAACCTCGGCTGCATTATGCTGAGCAACTAGCCTGGAGGTGTGGATATCCTTAATGAATATGGACACACCTCCGCCTTTGGTGTTCCGGTCCAGGTTA
Organism: Protopterus annectens; assembly: GCF_019279795.1. Taxonomy (NCBI): domain Eukaryota; kingdom Metazoa; phylum Chordata; order Ceratodontiformes; family Protopteridae; genus Protopterus; species Protopterus annectens. The sequence continues at coordinate 1,475,680,736 of NC_056726.1, forward strand.
CATGGCTGAAAAGTGTGGTATGAGTTATAGCCTGGTAGTGCAGGGTTGCTCTCTGGAGCCTTGAACCAGGTCTCAGTCACTGCACAGATATCAATGTTCTCCATTTTAAGGAGTGCCTCGAGTGAGTACATTTTGAGATTTAGACTTCTAGCATTGAGTAGCATCACCCTCAGTTTTTGCTTGCATGTTCCTGTTACGGTGGTGAATTTGTCATTTGAACCTTGCCTAAAAAAGGCACTATAGGGGCGGCAAGAACCTTAGCCAGTATCCGAAATCCCAGGGGTAATAGGTGCAGGCCATCTCTGGCAAAGCATTGTGGTCTGTCAACCATGTCATCCCAGGCAGACAGATACTGGATCCCTTTAGAATGGCACCAGAAGCTTAGCCAATTGTTGAAGTCCATCATTTTGTCCTTGTACTGTGGCATCATTCTGGGTGATGGCAGAATGCTACTCAGGACTAGGGTCATACCTGCCTGGGCTACAAGATCGGAGAGCTCTTCCATGTCTCTTTTCATGCAGTCCAGGGAGGTACGTCTCAGGTCATTCACACTAACATGGACAATGACAGAGTCATATTTGTACTTGTTGTGGAGTGACCTGAGTGCGTGGGTTATGTGGCGGATCCTGGCACCCGACAGGCTGCTGACATTAACCTTGTCCTTGTTTAGCCTAGTGAGTGGGACATCAGTGTGCCTGACTATAGAGTCACCTATGACTAGTAGTGTGTTGGGTACGTTGTTTTGCCTTATTGGCTGTGGTTGAGTGGCACACTTTGTCTGCGCGCTATGTGTCATTTGGGTTGTGTTGGGGGGTGGAGGTTGCTTGCATTTCTGCTTTGAAGGTCTCTGGTGCTTGAGCAGATTATTACTGAGAGCCTCCGCAAATGTTTTTGTGTTTCTGTGTGTGGATTTTGGTGGTGTAGATTTAGTGAGACTATGTGATGAGTGTGGTGTGGTGCAAGTGTTTACCTTCTTCTCTTGACTGTCAAGTTCAGTCTTGATTGGAGAGAACATTACCTCCAGTTTGGCTAGATAAGTGCATCTCTCACAGGTTGTAGTGTTGGGTGGTAGGAGGAGAGGGTTGTCTGTGTACATGAGGCAATTTCTACATTGCCCCAAGATGCCCATATTCATCAGATAGACAGGAAAGAACATTGGGAGCTGACCCTTGGACATGCCTGAATAAAAAACTATTTTCCTCTAGATAAGTGAGGAAAGTGAGTACAAGAGCTGTTTTTCTCTAAGCAAGTGAGGAAAGTAAGTACCAAAACTGTTTTCCTCTAGGTAATGAGGAAGGTTGAGTGCTGTAGTAATTAGTAGGTTATTTAGTGCTTACAAGTTCTGAACAAGTGCTGATCACGAATAAGCAAATTCAAGTGCTAAAACTAAGAATCTGTATCTGGACTAAACTACAGGAAAGGGGGGAAACAAGTGCAAATGTGGGCTTTTAAATCAGAAAGTTGAGAGAGATGGAAAAACTGCCCAAACGGCCAATAACTACAATTTCTGGGCCAGAACCACTCCTTCTGTGGTAGATAGGTTACCTAGTGCTTACCACTCCCACTGATAAGCTAGAAGGCTTCCCTCCAACACAGAAAGTTTGGTGGGGGGGGGGCTCAGAAGCTTATCTTTCCTTTGTATAATTTGGTAATATTTCTTTTTCCTTTTATCTCTCTCTCTCTGTCTCTCTGTCAGTCTCTGCAATAGAGTGATTGAGTTTGTTGGCATAGATTGCAGCCTGCTTTTGTAGGAATTGCACATGAGCATGTGATGGCCTCTGCACCAATTAGTGCCCACCATTTGTTAATTGCATGCAGCCTGCTGTGTAGTAATTGAAGTAATCACTGTCATAGCAACCCAGTACTATAAATTGCTGACTCATGTAGGTGTGGCCCTTTCAGCTTTCCAAGATGGAGATCATCCTTGTTTGGTGTGGACATCATTGTTTAAGACAGAAGGTTGGAATAGTTCTTATATCAGAAGCCAGGGGTGTAGCCACAGATTTATATTTTGTACTCAGACCTAATGTTGCTGCTTCCAGTACCCACTTGTCAGTGTAAAAATGCACTCACCCCTCAAAATGCTACCCCAAGATACATGGAAAGATGTACTTTCTTTTCAACTGTTACAATTAACTGCCATACAAAGCTAGTTATAGAGATGTATTCCTTTGGCACAAGAATTGTTTGTGAACTGCTATACCGTGAATATTCATTTATTCAGTTCTAAACAGTTTGTGCTAATTTAGTGTTGACATTAGCACGAGCTGAAAAAACTGGACACATGTCAGTAGTGTGAGTATACTTACCTACACATGTCAGTAGTGTGAGTATACTTACCTACACATGTCAGTAGTGTGAGTATGCTTACCTACACATGTCAGTAGTGTGAGTATACTTACCTACACATGTCAGTAGTGTGAGTATACTTACCTACACGTCAGTAGTGTGAGTATACTTACCTACACATGTCAGTAGTGTGAGTATACTTACCTACACATGTCAGTAGTGTGAGTATGCTTACCTACACATGTCAGTAGTGTGAGTATACTTACCTACACATGTCAGTAGTGAGTATACTTACCTACATGTCAGTACTGTGAGTATACTTACCTACACATGTCAGTAGTGTGAGTATACTTACCTACACATGTCAGTAGTGTGAGTATACTTACCTACACATGTCAGTACTGTGAGTATGCTTACCTACACATGTCAGTAGTGTGAGTATACTTACCTACACATGTCAGTAGTGTGAGTATGCTTACCTACACATGTCAGTACTGTGAGTATACTTACCTACACATGTCAGTAGTGTGAGTATGCTTACCCACACATGTCAGTAGTGTGAGTATGCTTACCTACACATGTCAGTAGTGTGAGTATGCTTACCTACACATGTCAGTAGTGTGAGTATACTTACCTACACATGTCAGTAGTGTGAGTATGCTTACCTACACATGTCAGTAGTGTGAGTATACTTACACACATGTCAGTAGTGTGAGTATGCTTACCTACACATGTCAGTAGTGTGAGTATACTTACCTACACATGTCAGTAGTGTGAGTATACTTACCTACACATGTCAGTAGTGTGAGTATGCTTACCTACACATGTCAGTAGTGTGAGTATACTTACCTACACATGTCAGTAGTGTGAGTATGCTTACCTACACATGTCAGTAGTGTGAGTATGCTTACCTACACATGTCAGTAGTGTGAGTATGCTTACCTACACATGTCAGTAGTGAGTATGCTTACCTACACATGTCAGTAGTGTGAGTATGCTTACCTACACATGTCAGTAGTGTGAGTATACTTACTTACACATGTCAGTAGTGTGAGTATGCTTACTACACATGTCAGTAGTGTGAGTATACTTACCTACACATGTCAGTAGTGTGAGTATGCTTACCTACACATGTCAGTAGTGTGAGTATGCTTACCTACACATGTCAGTAGTGTGAGTATACTTACCTACACATGTCAGTAGTGTGAGTATGCTTACCTACACATGTCAGTAGTGTGAGTATACTTACCTACACATGTCAGTAGTGTGAGTATACTTACCTACACATGTCAGTAGTGTGAGTATGCTTACCTACACATGTCAGTACTGTGAGTATACTTACCTACACATGTCAGTACTGTGAGTATACTTACCTACACATGTCAGTAGTGTGAGTATACTTACCTACACATGTCAGTAGTGTGAGTATACTTACCTACACATGTCAGTAGTGTGAGTATGCTTACCTACACATGTCAGTACTGTGAGTATACTTACCTACACATGTCAGTAGTGTGAGTATACTTACCTACACATGTCAGTAGTGTGAGTATGCTTACCTACACATGTCAGTACTGTGAGTATACTTACCTACACATGTCAGTGCTGTGAGTATGCTTACCTACATCCTTGGTAGACCCTGCACACACAGGTAAATTCTACATTTGGGTAGGGGTGCAGAAGTACAGAGAGCGTAAGTAGTATTGTGTGCATTTTATCTTGCTGGACTTACAAGGTTGCTGTGTACATGTTACTTTATCAAGGAATGTAGTCTGTCTGCGTAACTCCCAACTGTGGACCTATCCACATGGTAGCCAGAGAATAGCCTGTTATTTTTTTGTCTGTTCACCACACAGGTCTTTTCACCAATAGAGCAATGGCATTCTTACAGTTGGTTGCTACCAGTAGATGCCTACATCCATTTGTATTTCAGTGTTTTATTCCTACATAAGGGTATGTTTCCAATACTCCTTCCAAAGCTATTTGCACAGTGTGTAACAGCAGAAAGGCTAATATGCCTCTGTGTTTCTGCCTCTGGCTGCCCTAAACAGATATGCCAGTGTTTGTCCTGTTGTGATACTGTGTGGAGTTATAAGGTGATGGTGTAAAATTATTTCCTGCTAGAATGGCTGCTTCTCTTATCACAGTCATGTAATGTAATCCCACAACAACTGCTGGTCAACATCCACAGAACAAGTTGTGTGGTATGGTATTCCTAATTTTCCTTTACATTCACTCATTCTGATGCATGATATAATTATTTAAGCACCAACTTAATGTATATCTACCATGGCTTAGTGGTACTTCATATTGTGTAGTGTGTGCAAGGTCCGGGGTTCGAGACTTACAGAGGTGTTTTATTTTGTTCCTGAGCAGAACAAGGGCCCTCACATACAGAGTGACTAAGGCACTTTTAAGCAGTTGTGAGCAGGCGTGGGTTTGCGCAATGCCTCGCATTGCTTAGCAAACTGCAAACAAGCACAAACACACGCAAACCCGCTCACTGCTGCTTAATAGTGCTTACTCCTGCTCACCCCCGTGCTAATTTCTTTGAAAGAAAAATGGGGAGATAGGAAAGTGGTGAAAAAGAGGCACAAAGAGGGAAAGACAGTATGGAAAATAGCTCGGGATGTGCAGGACGGGTGTAGGGAAGGTCCATAGCTGCCCATTTCTTCAACAGCAATAGCTGTGCATATGCAATAAATTTGGAGGTAGATATGAACCCTTCAACCCCTGAGAGAGGGGTGAGGACAACAAAGTATGTTGTAATGCCAATTAAACAACATTTCATGTGTCCAGTGGACATGTGTGCAAAATGGGCAGCTATGTATGGGGCATACTTTTTTTTTGGGAACAGATTGCCCTTTTTTTTTTTTCAGGTGAGAATGGAATGTGGGGTAGGGGAAGTAGGTATATTTGGGGAGGTAGGTTGGGGAGGTAAACAGACAAGGCAAACAAGGCACATACAGGGGCGGTATATGACACATGTGGTAAGTGAACACCTCTTACGGGGAGGGATGTTTGGAAATCGCAAGCCCATGAGCCCCCAGATGGAAACAGTGGGACTGAGGTCCCCACTCATGGGCAGTCACCACTGCACCTTCACGGCTCAAAAGGTGGCTGTGCTGGGGGCTGTGTAGGAGGGGCAGGCTGACCCGTGAATTGTGCCACTCGGGCCTCAAGCTGGCATAGAGGTTCTGCAACAGAACGTTCAATTTCTCTATGCACCACAGCCCAGACCGTACGAAGGGTGATAGGTGCCTCTCCGCCCACGCTTGCATGGGGAGGGGTGAGCCCCATCCCCTGCAGCACTTCCACCCGAAGGTGGCACAGGGCCAACGGAGGAGGAGGTCCTAGGCTGGGCACCGGATCTGCTGGTGCCAGGTGCCATGGCCAGCTGAGGTGGGACAGGTGGGTCCGTTGGGACCGGCCTTCCCATACGAACTATGTTTTGGAGTGTTTAATAAAGATATGGATTAGTAACAGTCAACAGCATTCCCAATTAGTTATAACAGCATGCAGAAGTATTCCCATTAACCCAACACAACAGATTTTCAACAGTTGAAAAGCAAGCATAACACATGCATATATAGAAAAATAGTGGACATTACAACAGCATGCAGGTTTAATTGATGGTAACAGGCCACCAATATTGTGGTATTTTAACAGGGCACATGCATAGAAATAAATGCAAATATTTATAAACCAATAGGACATATGTCCCAACAAATGTTTTGAGATTAGACATACCGATTGAGGTGTGGAATTGCATTTTTTATGCACATACAGTATAGTGGAAAAAGATAGCTCAATTAACAACTTATATATCCTTCTATATTTCACTACATTCCTATTAACTGCAGTTATATGTCCCTTACATGTATTATTACAGTACCCAATGTCCTTATATTGTGCAATTGGATTTTGCTAGATCATTATATATATGAGCTGTATCTTACATACAAACTGTCCAATATGCAGATGTTACTGCAACATATTTTGAGAATTGCTCACACATACTACTGCTAAGATGGTATACTGACAGCTCTACTTTCATATAATTATCTAGATATGTTCAGGTGAAAGTATCAGTTATATGTTAACAGCTCCCTACACTTCTGGCAGTACACTGACATTTCTGGGGAACACAATACCAGGCTACTCATGTGCCAGATTAACCTGTACATGCTGGGCATGAACCAACAGTTGAGGGCTGTAAATATGCATAAAAGCTACTGGCACTCCCTTCATCCACATTATATGGGCCTACCCAAGTGTGGGTTGACACTGCTTAATATAACACTACTATTTGTAGAATGCAACAGTTCAACAACATATCAAAGAAAATGACACAGACGCACTCCAGGAATTATGCATTTATTAAAGGATTATTACACCTTTATTTATTGGGTTAAAACACTTTTTGAAGGCTGTCTCATTTATTTTATATAACAGTACATGCAGAATAATTACTAACCTGCCTCATGACGCAGCCTATGCAGCCTATCTTCATGGGCTTGCAGATTCATAGCCCGGTCACCTGCAGCTGTGAAGTAAATGCAGTGATACTGAGACATACCTATCCATAGTATAGACAAGCATGGCAATTCTTAACTATTTAATACAATGGCTACTTACTCAGTACTGGAGCATTAGGCATCCTATGGGATTCCTGGATCCACCGGTCCAGTTCAGCCCCCCTACACCGCTTCAGGTCAGAATAATGGTGCCTGACCTGCTCACCAGTCCAAGGAACACCAGTGACACTGGTGAGATCATGGGCAAGACTGTTCCAGGCCTCCGTTTTATATTGGGTACCCTGGTACTGGCCCTGCAGGAGTCTTTGCTCATGTTTGTGAATGAGGAGCCAAACCATAATTTTGGACTCCTAGATGGCTCAGAGTTGCGCTCTAAACTGAGTGCTCTCACCTACACCAGCCATGCTGACTGCAGAAGGAAGCTACAACCAGTTATAGCAAGTATTCCCGCCTGTGGAGATTAAATATGCCTCATTTCCCACACTTATTTGTGATTGGCCAGTTTTGGAAAAGCTCAGCTGTGGGCACGCCTGCTTAGCTGATGTTGGCAATGTTTAAAATCCCTTTGATAGATATGTCTCTGTTGAAAGTGCATGTTTGTGAAATGCTATCATGGCTTAGTGGTTAAATACTGTGACTATACTGCACAGTATTCTGAGTTCAAGCTCTGCTTTTTATTTTCCTGCTGGGCAGAACTGACTGGTTAAGGAACAGTAAAGCAAGTGTGAGTGTGTTTACCCGACTTTGCCCGACGGTGCCCGATGTTGCACTGGTTAGCACGGAGTTGCGCGAAGGTAATCAGCAGTAACGTCCGTTGAACCTGTGTTACTCCTCCTTAGCATTGCGCAGCTACACGCAAATGTATTTAAATTTGCTCAATATTGGTAACATGTGGTTAGCAGTGCTTTATATTGCTTAAAATAAGGTACTCATGCCTCAGAATGCATAAACATTTCACCTTCATATATATAATGCATGCACTACTAAATTTAACATTTCAATGCTTTTTACAAACTTATACATAAAAAATGTCAGGAAATGTTTTTTTATACAGATTTCACACAGAAAATGGAACGTGCAGTAGTGGGATTTGAACCGGGAATGATTCCTCTTTGTGCAAAGGCTCTAACCACTACGCTATCGCTATGTTGCTTAATTTGCGTATATTTTTCTTGTTATCCTCTTCTGGTGTCTAAGCTACTGTAACTGTAGCTAAGCAATGGGCAAACCTGGGCAAAGCCATGCAACTACACACAGCTATATCGGAAGATAAAAAAAAAATTATTTTATTTTTTATTCTGTTAGTTGTTGAACATATGGGGGAGTGTAGTGTTACATTGTGCACATATGAGCGGACTCGCTCATTTAAATGTGAAGTTGCGTCATTTCTTCATTGCAGGGGCGTGGATATTTGGACTGCTCGGCAGTCCGACATGCCCCCTAAACTCGTCCACAATCCATTTAAGCTTTAGAGTTGGGGCAGCGCACCCTCATTAATATGCATGGCACGCTGCCGTCATAATCTTACACTGGCGCTTCTGTGCAAAACTAATCTAGTCTTACATGGAAGATTAGTAAATCCGGGGGAGTAACTATTGCATTTGTAATATTTTGTAAACAACTGACTATATCTCAGCAACCATTCAAGTTACACACATACTGACAGCAGCATTTTATTCATCTAGCCGAGAGCTGTCACATGAGGCTAAGGAGTTCTGCCTGTGAAATGTGGTTGTTGAGATATTTAGAAAAATGTGAAAATTATGTCTATATAAATTAATATAATAAAAACAACAGTTAATATCTCTTTACCTGCACTAGACAGAAGTCAAATATTAATACAGTTGTTTTTGCCATTGTGTATGCTTTAAGATGAAATCTTTTAAAACCTTGTACATAGCATGCTTTTGGAATTACTGATGCAAATATGAACAAGCAATATAGAGGAGTCAGTAGTAGTTAACTGCAAATGCACCTGGAGGCATCACTCGGATGTATGAACTGAGTGGTTTCCTGGTCTTATCATAGTAGGACTTCTGGGACAAACACTTTTCAACAATTGGTCTTTCGTTGCTTTGTTGTTTTTGGCACATGAAACCAATAAATTGTTACTGACTGGTAATGTGGTTCTGGTCTGTCTCGACATAAATCTCTGGGCAAGTGAACCAAGATGATTATCACAAGGAATGTTTCTGAGATTTAGCAAGTTTAGAAAAGCATCTGTACTGTCATATTTGGATTTCTCTAACAGCTGTTTTGCACTTTGAACTGTACGGTCAGCCAAGCCGTTTGCCTGCAGGTACTTACAACTACTTATAATATGAACAAAGGCCACAAAGGCCCATGTTTCAGCAAATCGTCTGAACTGCTGACTTGTAAACAGTGCACCATTGTCAGAAATGACGCTGTGCAGACTACCATGGACAGAAAAATGTCTCTTTAGCTTAGTAATGACAGTATTGGACGTTAGGTTAGGAAGTAGGTCAATCTCAAACCATTCTGAATAAGAGTCTACTAATACCAAGTAATGCTGACCATTCCACTCGAAGATATCTGTGGCTACTGTCGACCAAGGTAGTTCAGGATTCTGGCTTACTGAGATGGTTCTTTCTGTTGATGTGGCTTTGTACTATTACATACAAAACAAGATGAAAGTACTTTCTCAATATCTTTGACACAGAAGGCCAAAATATTAGACGTCTCACCCTTCTTTTGGTAGAATCAGTTCCTGGGTGACCACAATGTAAGATCTTAATGTACTCTTGTTATAAGGATTTTGGAACAATCACTTTTGGACCTTTCTTGATGATACCATTGTTTGACAAACTCTCATCTCTGTAAGGAAAACACTGCTGCACATCTATTGGTAACAAGATTGCTTTGAAGGCCATCCTTGAGATAAAGATGGTGAGCTTCTGGAGAATTGGATCTGAGGCTGTGTGAGTTCCAAGCTCATCAAGAAATGTGGAAAAAAAATTCTCACTTCCATGACTTCAAAATCAGATTGCTCATTGTTATGCTGTTCTGTGTTTTTTTCTGGGTGATCAAGATAAGGTATCAGCAAGATAAAAAAATTTGCCTTTTGTGTAAACAAGATTGAAATTGTACTTTTGCAATTTGAGCATCATGCATTGCAGTCTGGCTGGAGCTGTATGCATAGGCTTTCTCAAAATAGTGACTAGAGGTTGGTGGTCAGCTTCTATCTGGATAGGTTGGCCATAAATATAATCATGAAACTTCGAACATCCAACACAATTGCCAAGAGTTCTTTCTCAATTTGAGCATACTCCATCTCGGTTCGGGTCAGAGTTCTTGATGCACAGGCTACTGGTCTACCATCTTGAAGAATGACTGCACCTAGACCCAACTTAGAAGCATCACAGGAAAGAGTAACTGGTTTGTGAACATCATAGTAGCATAGAGTGGGTGGACTGGCAATTTTGTGTTTCAGGACATCAAATACTCTTTGCTGTTGATTTGACCATAACCAGGTAACATCTTTGCATGACAGCTCTCTTAACAATGCTGAAAGTTGGCTTAAATCTGGAATGAACTTGCCTAAATAGTTGACCATGCCAATAAAATGTAAGGCTTGGATATTGTTTGGAGCTGTCATCTCAAGAATCGCTGTTTGCTTGGAAAGATTAGGTCTTGAACCTAAACTGGTAAATAAATGACAAACGTTAAGTAACTTCTCATTGCCTGAATTTACACTTCTGAGGACTGAGCGTAAGATTCACTTCATGTGCTCTTTCCAGAATTTTCTTGAGGTTTCTCTCATGTTCGACTTCACCACTGCCTCCTACTAGAATAACATCTACTATTTGTTCCATCACATGCTGAAAGACTTCACTGGCAGAATTTATTCCAAATGACATTCTCAGAAATCTGTACCTCCCGAATGGCGTATCGAATGTGGTTAGTAATGAAGATTTTCAGTCAAGTAAAATTTGCCAAAATTAACTTTTTGCATCTAAGACAGAAAAACAATGGCATTTGGCATGAGAGCAGCAACCTCCTCAACTGTGCGCATAGGATGTTGAGGCCTTTTTAATGCTTTGTTAAAGTCTGTTGGATCAATACATATTGTGATGTCATCTGAGCTTTTCTTATGAGATGCTACCATGGAAGATACCTATCCATTTGGTTCTTCTAATGGACAACTTACTCGAAGATGCACCATTTTGTCTTACTCGGCTTTGACTCTGTTCTGTATAGCTACTGGAACTTTTCATGCTGGTCTAATAACTGGGCTGACCTCTGGGTCAAACGTCATGGAGTACACAACTGGGAGTTTGCCTAGTTCTTTCTAGTTACCTGCCCCTTATGTTAATTTGACCATATATCTCATTTCCTCTCTGCTTTTACTGGCTGGTGTGATTAAGCGCAAAACTGTCATTTTGTGAAATCACTGTCCTTCAACTATTTCAATTTACTGGTCATCCTACTGTATTCCATAGTACCAGAATACAAAATTGACCACCCCCTTTCAGTATATCTTGCTGTTTTAAAAATAGGGACTCTCCACTAAAAGTTAACTTTTTAGACAGCTAAAACTTAAGTTACCCACTTTCATATCTAACTGCTTAGTGCACACTGCAGTGTTTAGGATAAACTATTTTTTCATCTTACCTTTAAACATCTATTGCAAGACCACCAGTTATTGGAGAGCTCACATTCTGCCTCTCAGTAGTCATCTTGGGATTAGTGCTTCTGTTTTCTCCTGGTGAGAGAAGGAGTGCAGTTACATTATTTCCTGGAGACTGATGATCAACAGAAAGCTTAATAATTGCTTTATAGGTGACAGCTTGGAATCTGTGCTTATATTCTGATCCTGGTGAGAGTAGGAGCAGAGTGCATTGATTCCTGACCCTTTCTGGTTGGAGAGCGAGTGTCTGTGCTTAACGTACCTGATTGGTCTGGTTGCTATTCGAGACATCTACCAGAAAAAGGCTACAAGCCTGCAGACCCTTGCATCATCTGGGACAAGACTGTGGATCACCAAACAGGCCTAGGAGTTTGCCTAGTTCTTTCTAGTTACCTGCCCCTTATGTTAATTTGACCATATATCTCATTTCCTCTCTGCTTTTACTGGCTGGTGTGAGTAAGCGCAAAACTGTCATTTTGTGAAATCACTGTCCTTCAACTATTTCAATTTACTGGTCATCCTACTGTATTCCATAGTACCAGAATACAAAATTGACCACCCCCTTTCAGTATATCTTGCTGTTTTAAAAATAGGGACTCTCCACTAAAAGTTAACTTTTTAGACAGCTAAAACTTAAGTTACCCACTTTCATATCTAACTGCTTAGTGCACACTGCAGTGTTTAGGATAAACTATTTTTTCATCTTACCTTTAAACATCTATTGCAAGACCACCAGTTATTGGAGAGCTCACATTCTGCCTCTCAGTAGTCATCTTGGGATTAGTGCTTCTGTTTTCTCCTGGTGAGAGAAGGAGTGCAGTTACATTATTTCCTGGAGACTGATGATCAACAGAAAGCTTAATAATTGCTTTATAGGTGACAGCTTGGAATCTGTGCTTATATTCTGATCCTGGTGAGAGTAGGAGCAGAGTGCATTGATTCCTGACCCTTTCTGGTTGGAGAGCGAGTGTCTGTGCTTAACGTACCTGATTGGTCTGGTTGCTATTCGAGACATCTACCAGAAAAAGGCTACAAGCCTGCAGACCCTTGCATCATCTGGGACAAGACTGTGGATCACCAAACAGGCCGTGGCCTGCTTCTCTTCTTGGGATTGGTGCCAACATTTTGCTTCTGGTGATAGAAGAAGCAAAGGAGTATTGTATCCCAACAGAGTGAAGCTGTGCTGAAGCCAGCATTAGTAGTAGCCAGGCAGTAGCCATTCATGCGACTCCCCTCTTTTCATCATTTTTGACAAGCTAATTCTTTGTTTTCAGTAAGTACTGCTTGATTTCTTTCTAATTTCAAATATCTGCCTAAATACGTCATCCTTAAATTTTCAGGGTCTACGTATTAGTTTCCCCTCAAGTGTTTGGCAGTGATCTGTACAGACTCAGACACCTTGAATGACATTTTTCCTGTAAAAGGAATATACAATGAAACAGCTCCAGTACTTAGTAATAATGATGATCCCTCCTGGCATGTCTAAAGGTCAGTTCCCTGTGCTTTCTCCTATTAACCTGGTGAACTTGGGCATTCTGAGGCAGTGTAGTAACTGCATCATGTACACAGACAACCCTCTTCTCTTACCTCCCAACACTCAGACTTGTGAGAGATGCACTTATATATCCAACTTGGATGCCATGCACTCTCAAGCTAAGACCGGAATAGCTGGTCAAGAGGAGAAGGTCAACACCTGCACCACACCACATGAAACACTTACCATCCAGAACAACGACCACAGCTCTCACATAAAAACACAAACCACACACCCACCTTCGCAGAGGCTGTCAATAGAAATTTACCCAAATAGCAGAGACCTCCAAAGCAGAAATGCACTTGACCACCACAACACAGCACAAACCACAAGACACACAGCTCACCTACACAGTGTGACCCTCAACCTAAGCCCCTAAGGGAAAACAACTTGCCCAATACACTAATCATAAGTGACTCGATAGTGAGGCACACTGATGTCCCACTCACTAGGTTGAATAAGGAGAAGGTAACAGTCAGCTGTCTATCAGGTGCCAGAATCTGACGCATAGCACATGCACTCAGGTCACTCCACAACAAGTACAAGTTTGGGTGTGAATGACCTGAAACACACCTCCCTGGACTAAATGAAAAGAGACATGGAGAAGCTCTCGAATTATGTGGCCCAGACAGATATGACCCTAGCACTGAACAGCATCCTACCATCACCCAGAATGATACTGCAGTACAAGCAGAAAATGAATGACTTTAACAATTGGCTAAGTTTCTGGTCTCATTCTAAGGGGATCCAGTATCTGTCCACTTGGGATGACATGATTGACAGACTTTGATGCTTTGCCAGAGATGGACTACATCTGTCACCCCTGGGTTTCCGGATACTGGCTAAGGCTCTTGCCACCCCTATAGTGCCTTTTTTAGGCAATGTTCCAAAGACCAAATTACCATTCTAACAGCTGTAAATAAATGCAATCCGAGGGTCATGCTGCTCAATGCTAGAAGTCTAAATCTCAAGATGCACTTGCTTGAAGCACTCCTCAAAATGGAGAACATCAACATTTGTGCTGTAACGGAGACCTGGTTTAAAGCAGCAGAAAGCACCTCTGCGCTACCAGGCTATAACTCATTCCACACCTTTCAGCCCCAGAACATGGACCGAAGCTCCAAAGGTGTTCGTAAATTTTCTATTACCCATCCACTCATCAAGATTTTTCTTGAAGAGGGACAGTGAGGTGCTCTGCTTGACATGTATGAGAAGTCTATTCCAGAGCATGGGCAGTCTCTGGGTGAGGAACCTGTCCCTCCAGTATGTTCTGTTAATTGTGGTAATGAGGTTGAGGTCTCTGGAGCGTGTGGTGTGGAGGGATTGGGATTTCTTTAGATGTAGCATTTCTAACAGAGCTGGGTCAGACATGGCATTGCAAGTCAAGCAGAGATCGCCTCTAAGTAGGCGATATGAGACAGAGAATTGCTGGAGTCTTTTGAGTCTGTCCATGCAGGGCATGTGTTTAATGCCTAGAATCCTCTTTGTGAGGTACTTCTGTGGCCTCTCCAGCTGTTGCAGGTGTCTAGTGAGGTACATGCCAAATGGAGCATTATACTCAATGATTGGTCTAATGAGGGGAAGAGTAGAGAGAGACAATGACCTCTTTCTTCCTGGATGCAAAACCCTTGGTAATGAGATGTAACACATAGAAGGGCTTTCTGACCACAGTGGCAATGTGGTGGTCGAAGGAGAGGTTGCTGTCAACCTGCATCCCCAGATCTCTTATAACAACTTCAGTGTTCAGTGGGCTCCCATTGATGTGGTAATTAGTGGGAACTGAGTTTTTGCCAAAGAGGATGATGCGCATTTTTTGACATTAAGCTTAAGGCCATGGTTTTATCACCAATCATTGGTCTCAGTGAGCCCTTTCTGTAGGATGTCTGCATCACTTGGGGAGTCAATAATGGCTCCCAGCTTGCAGTCATCTGCGAACTTGGTCAGCCAGAGTCCCTTTGTGTTGGCCTGGACTTCTGAGAAATAGATGCCGAACAGGAGAGGACCCAGGATCGATCCCTGTGGGACTCCACTCGTGACTGGTCGGCAGTCTGACTTAGAGACTGCTACTTTCACACTGTGTGTTCTGTGAGCCAGTTTGCAACCCACCTGGTGATATAGGGGTTGATGCCTAGTTTGGTGAGTTTGTCAATAATTCCCGAGTGAGGAATGGTATCAAAGGCCTTGGCCAGATCGAGGTAGGCCGTATGCACTGCTTTACCTTCATCCACAGCCCTGGTGATTGACTCAAAGAAGTCAACCAGGTTGAGCAGGCATGATCTCCCTTTCACAAAGCCAAATTGCATGGTGTCTGAAGTTTGGAGGTTTCCTATATCTTTGTTAATCAGGTCCATGATGATGTGCTTCATAGCCTTACATATCAGACTAGTCAGGCTAATGGGGTGATAATTCCCAGGGTCTGTAGTCACACCCCCTTTATGGAGAGGGATGACTGTAGCAGTGCACCATTTGGTAGGGACAAAGCCTGAGGTGAGGCTGTGACTGAACAGAGCACACAGATGTGGTGCCAGTACATTTTGTAGTTCATGTAGAACACAGCCATGGATATTATCGGGTCCCATGGAAGCTGTATTCTTGGCTTTGGACAGTGCAGCTTTAACCTGTGCTGCAGTAAAGCTGGGTGCCTGGCATTCTTCCGGCATTGTGATTGGTCCTTTGGGGGGGTAAAGTTAGCACTGAATCTGTCAGCCAGTATGTTGGCAATATCTGCTGGCTCAGTATAAGTACCATTGTGCAGTAACTCAGAGCAAATCTGGGTATTGTCGTGGAGGTTCCTGATATAACTATAGAAGGCTTTGTGATTGTTTTTAGTTTCTGCCACAATTCTGCCTTCATAGCTGGCTTAGGAGGATTTGATGAGGGATCTCAACTTTTTGTTGAGGCTAATAAGGGAGTTTTTCCAGTCTTGGGACTTCACCTTTTTCTGCAGCAGTTTCTTCTTTCTCTTATACAGGTTATTAATGGCAGAGGACCACCAGATTGGCTTCCTTTATTTGGAGGAGAGTGTTGTGGTTCTGTTGGGTATGGCTAGTTCCATGCATTTATATACATGTTCGTACAATGCATTGGTGTATAATTCAGCAGTCATGCAGCTATTTTCCATTGGCATGGGTGCTGTAAAGTTATCCACCTCTGTTTTTAAGAGCCCAAAGTCAGCTTTGGAGAAGTTTTTCAAGGTGGCTACCTTTGCGGAGGGTGTGGGTGAGATGTGGATTTCTATGGTGATTTTTTATGGTCAGAATTGACCAGGGAGGGATTGAGTATTGGTGTAGAGCAATGGTCGCCTATGTTAGTAATAACCAGGTCAGGGATGTTGCTTCCTCTAGTGGGGGTTAAAATGAGCTGGTCCAGGGCATTGGAATTGATGAATTCCAGGAAGCGTCGGGCCAATGTATTCGTGCTTGAGTAGTTTTCCCAGTTGATGGAGGGGAAGTTGAAGTCTCCAAGTATGAGCATGTTGGGTTGGACCTTGATAGATTCCAAGGTGCTTAGAAACATGGAGTGAGAGTATAGGGACATAGTTGGGGACCTATAACAGGCTATGACATGGATCTCCATCTTACCCAGTGTTAGTTATACCTGAAGTATCTCAGATGCGTTATGCTAGGCTACTAGTCTGGAGGTGTGCATATCCTTTACGAATATGGAGACACCACCACCTTTGGAGCTTTGGTCCATGTTTCAGGGCTGAAAGGTGTGGAATGAGTTATAGCCTGGTAGCACAGGGGTGCTTTCTGCTGCTTTAAACCAGGTCTCTGTTATAGCACAAATGTCGATGTTCTCCATTTTGAGGAGTGCTTCAAGTAAGTGCATCTTGAGATTTAGACTTCTAGCACTGAGCAGCATGACTCTCAGATTGCATTTATTTATAGCTTTTACGGTGGTAATTTGGTCTTTGGAACACTGCCTAAAAAGACATTATAGGGGGGCAAGAGCCTGAGCCAGTACCCGAAAACCTAGGGATGGCAGATGCAGGTCATCTCTGGCAAAGCATCAAGGTCTGTCAATCATGTCATCCCAAGCAGACAGATACTGGATCCCCTTAGAATGACACCATAAATTTAGCCAATTGTTGAAGTCAATCATTTTTTGTTTGTACTGCAGTATCATTCTGGGTGATGGTAGGATACTGCTTAGGGCTAGGGTCATACCTGCCTGGGCCACATAATCCAGGAGCTCCACCATGTCTCTTTTCATGTAGTCCAGGGAAGTGCATCTCAGGTCATTCACACCCACATGGACAATGACAGAGTCATACTTGTTGTGTAGTGACCTGAGTGCATGTTATGTGTTGGATTCTGGCATTGATAGACAGCTGACTGTTACCTTCTCCTTATTCAACCTAGCGAGTGGGACATCTGTGTGCCTCACTATTGGGTCACCTATGATTAGTGTATTGGGCAAGGTGTTTAGCCTTAGGGGCTTAGGTTGAGGGGCACACTGTGGAGGTGAGCTATGTGTCCTGAGGTTTGTGCTGTGTTGTGGTGGTCAAGTGCGTTTCTGTCTTGGAGGTCTCTGCTGTTTGGGTAAATTTCTATTGACAGCCTCTCTGAAGTTGAGTGTGTGGTTTGTGTTTTTGTGTGATAGCTGTGATGATGGGTGTTCTGGAGAGCTATGTGTTTCATGTGGTGTGGTGCAAACGTTGTCCTTCTTCTCTTGACCAGCTAGTCCAGTCTTGGCTGGAGATTGCATAGCTTCCAGTTTGGTGATATAAGTGCATCTCTCACAAGTCTGAGTATTGGGAGGTAAGAGGAGAGGGTTGCCTTTGTGTGTGAGGCAGTTGCTACCCTTCCTCAGATCGCCCAACTGCACCAGTTTAATAGGAGAAAGCACAGGGAACTGCCCTTTAATCATGCCAGGAGGGGTGGTCATAACTGCTAAGTACTGGAGCTATTTCCATAAAGAATGACTAGTGCTGATGGCACTTAGGTGTGCTACAATAATTGCTACAAAAATCTGTTGAGGTGCAAAGTGATTAAGCTATTTGAAGTGCAAGAGAGAGAGAGAGAGAGAGAGAGAGAGAGAGAGAACTAGCAAGATCTAAGGGAAAAACTGAAGAACAGACTTTCTGGCACCAGTAATAGTTTACCCGCACTTGGCACCACTGCGCAGAGCTTAAACAAGTGCAAACCCGTGCAAACAAGGGCTTTTAAACCAGAAAGTTGAAAGGTATGGAAAAACTACCCAAATAGCCAATAAACTACAATTTCTGGGCCAGAAACCATTCCTCTTGTGGTAGATAGGCTACTTAGTGGGGGGGGGGGGGGGGGGGCTCAGAAGCTTACAAACAGTCCTGGATACAGCAATTCTGTATCTGGACTAGACTAGTTCCAGGAAAGGTGGGAAACAAGCTTAGAACTTTTTTTAACTAAAAAGCAGCTAAAACAGCAGTAAAAACAATTCAAATCAGTGCAAGCTAGCACACCTGAGTGTGTAGCAATATTAAAGCAAAAACAGTTCAAATCAATGCAATTAAATTTAAAAAATGACTAAAAAAAGTACAGAAAGCAGTAAATTAGGAAAAAAATAAAAATGGAGGCAATTAGAGTATCTTTTTCTCCTTCCTGATGCTCTTGTAGTCTGCAGGATACCAAAACTGGATCCACGGAGCTTAAACAAGCGCAAACCCACGCAGGGTGAACTTCTTTTTTAAATGAAAGCAGTCCTATTTTCAACCTGTCTCTGAGGCCTAATAATAACTGCATGTGTCTCTCGACTACATAAAATTGCAAGTCATAGCTGTTCCCAGCAGAGTAACATGAAAGCACTACTGAGTCTTCGGTTTGAATCTCTTCACCACCATAAGCAACAAGTTTCGCACACTTTGTCAAGTCAAGTTGTTCTGCAGCTCTTACTCTAGCAAACGTCTCTGCTGACGTAACATTGCATTTTGAACCAGTATCTACTTTGAGCTCTATAAGACTCCCATTAATCTAACAGTACAAAAGATTTCATTCTTTGCCCATACATCTACTGCAATGACTGTTTCACCAAGTACAGACACACCAGCAACATAAAAAATAGGGTTGCGGCTTTCTATTTGATCAACTTGCCTCCTTGAATGCTATCTTTTAATAAAAGAATGTGCCTTATTTGATTTACAAAACCTTTTGCAGTGATTCCACTTATTGCAAGAATGGCACTGCTGACCAAAAACTAAGCCCTTGTTATTATGTATGAATAGGCACACACACACACCAGGTACTTGTAATAATATTCACATGCACAATAAACTCTTTGAAAGACTGTACTTTGTGAAATATTCATGAAATGAATGTACTTTGTGAAATATTCATTGAAATAACTGTACTTTGTAAAATAACTGCACTGTAAAACTACACACACTTGCCAACACTTTGCACACTTCAGATACTTCAAATAGCTTTAGTTAATGCAGAAAGTAGTACATTATGAAAAAATACGGCCATTTTCTCTTTTTTATACATTTTATGCAATTCGGATATTGTTTCAAACATTTTTGTAATTATTTCAAATATCGTTATCAATATCGCTCAGTTTTGGACATTTTATTT
The DNA here is from genome assembly GCF_019279795.1 of Protopterus annectens. Taxonomy (NCBI): domain Eukaryota; kingdom Metazoa; phylum Chordata; order Ceratodontiformes; family Protopteridae; genus Protopterus; species Protopterus annectens. The sequence continues at coordinate 1,475,700,296 of NC_056726.1, forward strand.
AGTTAGAATTCGCTTTGAACATTCTGAATGCTTCATTTTATACTCGTAGTGAAAGAAATCATTTAAGCTAGTTTTTAGCACCTGGAATTCCTTTCTGACCTGTTTGTGAGTTGTTTGAGCAGTAGGGATAATCTTCTTCTTCTTTTGGCTTTTCCCGGTTAGGGCTCACCACAGCGGATCACATGTCCACTCATGATTGGCAGTGGAGTTTTACAGTGTCGAGTTGCCAGCCCGGTGCTCAACCTTCCATGGAAGGTACACACACTCCCACACTCATGCCTAGGGCCAATTTAGAGTGTCCAATCCACCTACAGCATGTCTTTGGGATGTGGGAGGAAACCGGACCACCCGGAGGAAACAGCAGGGATAATCCATTACTGTATATTCCTCCATTTCTAACCAGCTGTCTCATGGTCTTGTCTCTGGATCCCATTCTAACACCATGTCACTCGTCTTGTTCATCTGAATAAGACGAACAGGCTTGGGTGTTCATTTAAGTAGTTTATTACATACAAACACATCAGGATGGATAGCAGGAACATTAAACTTAAACTGACTAACTGACTGACTACTACACACATGCATGCTTTCACTTTGGCTGCTCACTCAAAATGGCACTCTTACTTGCACATGCTCAGTACTCATATGCACGTGCCCACTGACTGGAATGCTTCTTAAAGGTATATCACACACTCTGGTCTACAATTCCCCTTCCTATGGTATCACCTATATCCGCCTTGGACCCTGGACCCCAGTCCAGACCTCCTTTTACGTCCATTAGGGATGAGTCATCTGGACATTGCAGGTCTCAGGCTGACCACATGGTTTCTCCACTTCCAGTGATGGCTAGACATTCCAGGCTTTCCTTTCCTGTTTGTCAAATTTTATTTCCATCTCAGAAGCCCTATACAAGGAAGATTTATATCAGTAAATGGAAGAGTTTTTCTTTTGGGGCTCAGCAGTGAGAGTTGAATCCTTTCACTGTGCTGTTTTAGATTTTCTTGCCTCAGTTTTTCAAAGTGGTGCTAGTTTCTGCACCATCAAAGTTCAGCTGGTGGCCATCTCCAACTACCACATTGGAGACAATGCTTCCCCTTTAGCTTCATCCAAGTTATATAAAGCATTCCTTAAGGGTACCTTTTTTACACAGACTTTCAATAAAGGATCCCACTCCACCTTGATATTTTACTGTTGTATTACAGAGTTTATTACAAATACCCTTTGAGCCCTCGACTAAAGCAGATCTCAAATTTCTATTTCTTTCTTGGAAAACAGTCCTTCTTGTGGCTATAACTTCTGTGAGGTGAGTCTCTGAACTTCAAGCACTCTCTTCAAAACTGCCTTACTTGATTTTCCTTAAATAAAGGGTAACTTTATATACTAATCCTTCTTTGCAACCAGAGTTGCCTCTGAAACAAACATCAATCAAGTGATCATCTTGCCAGTTTTCTTTCTTGAATTTGACAGTACAGGAGAATACATGCTTCACCTTTTAGATATACATAGACAACTTAATTTATATTTTCATAGGACAAAATAATTTAGAAAAAAATGACCAATTGTTTGTTTCCTTTTCCAATAACGAACTGCGAAGACCAGTCTCAAAAGCTACACTAGCCAAATGGAAAACAGTTGTATTTCTTATGTTTATTCTTTGACAGGTTTAACCTTGCCAAGACAACCAAAAGCACACTCAACTAAGTCAATGGCTATGTCAGCTGCTTTTGGGCTAGAGCTTCTATTCATGACATTTGTGCAGCTGCCACTTGGTCTAATGTGCATATCTTTATTGCTCATTACAAGTTGGATATCATCTCCAGAAAAAGGGCTGTGTTCGGTTATGCGGTTATCAGGAACATCCTTCCATGAGGGCCACCCAATGTTACCATAGCTGGGGACTCCATCCCATTCACTGAGGAACGAACCAATGATCGAGTACAATGCCCCATTCGGGATGTATCTCACCCGACATCTGCAGCAATTGGAGAGACCCCAAAGTTCAAAAGTCAAAAAAGGAAGGATAAAGGGGATTCCAAAATCTGCCAGGATTGAAGAGAACTCGCAAACTCCAGCCAGATTCAGTACCATCTGCTCAAGGTGCTCATGCTTGACATATACCATACACAAGTCCAACCAAATGGGCCCAATCCACCTCAAAAAAACAAAAAAATCCAACCAAACCAAAACCACTAGAGCAAGGACCTTAAACCGGATATAAATAGGGATAAATAGAGGGATTGATCAGAGACTCCTATCACTGCTGTGCTGAATCCCGAATCCATATGAGGCAGAGCACCTCAGAGGACCTCCCCTGTTCAAGTGTTAGAGAGAAACTGGATGGGAGATGAGAGATCTACCTTTGAATCCTCATCTCTGGGTCACTGCTGGCAACACACAAAAATAAAACTAATATTTTAGCATTAAGGGGTGGCGTAAATAAATAGGGCTTGCTTATAATTTATAAATGCCTTATAATGCTAGAGGGCAGATAGCCTAGTATAAATATATGAATGAAAATGACAACATCAGATATAAAAGTTATGTACCCACCATAACTATGCATCTGTATTGTGCATTTTCATTCTTCCTCAACCCCCCCCCCCCCCCCACACACACACACACACACACGCACACACACTTTCCTCCATCCATGTCTTTGGGAGTAACCTGATGAAATTTTTTTGTTAGGAACTACAGTTCCTGTTTGAGCCTCTGTTCAGTTACTATTCCAGTTTTCTGCACTATTTTGATTATGTCTTATATTTGTAAGGTTTTATAGTAGCAGCAAACTCTATCTGAGGTAATGCAGTGGTTAGGGGCATTATGGATAAAGGGAAGAGCTCAAGAGTCGGATCTAGCGAAAAGCAGCCGAGTCAGATCTGAGGGTCAGATCCAAGACCCATTCATTGAAAGAGATTCAAAATGGACAGCACAGATGCATAGTTCTGGTGAGTACATAACTTTTATTGTTACAAGCAGTTAAATGGCACTGCTGTGGCTGCCTCTTTTGCTCCATCTGATGCTAACTTGATAGGGATGCTTGAGTTAGAAAAGTATTCACATTCCTTTTTTAAAACTTTTGTTGTTGTTTATTATTGATTTATTGATGATATTTTGTCTGTTAGAAGAAGCAGTGGTGGTTTTGATGCTTTTAAGATTTTGCTAAGGCTATTTTTAATAATAGGTTTAGTTTACTTATATGTATTGGAGACAGAATCTTATTTTTTTTAGATGTTAACCTGTTTGGTTGTAATGGTTCTATAACTGGTGCTAGATTGCACAGAAAGCTGGATAGTTCTAATTCCTTTATGTATGGCCCAAGTGTTCACCCAGTTCATATAATGAAAATACTTCCCTTTGGGGAATATAGTAGTCTGACAGCTTTTCTTCAGTTGGTCAGATTATCGTATAGAAATTAATAATATTACTTGTACATTTTTGCTTAGGAAATATTGTGTAGATGGTGAGTGAGGGTTATTGGACAGCTTGTAATATGTTAAGAAGTCATGAAATGTGATTATTTGAACAATGCTAAGAGCAGGAATTATAATGATGTGCTGAATGTGATTGGATATGAATTATTTTCAGAAATGTTGAAAGGGATTTTAAGAAGACATGAGGTATTATAGAGAATGGTATTTGTCTTAAAAGCATATTTCTAAAGAATGTCAGTTTTTCTTATAAAAGGGGTAAAATATCTCAGATTATATAGGTTCAGAGGTTCATATATGTTTACTAGGCTAAAGATCAGAAGGCCTTTTAAGTTTGTTTGTTTGTGTCTTTCGGCTTTTCCCGTTAGGGGTCGCAACAGCGGAATTCCGGTCCGCTAATGATTGGCAGTAGATTTTTACATGCTGGCTTTCCGGGCCAAACGCACAACCTTCACCGAAGGAACGCCCATTTATGCATGTCACCATACAGAAGACGCTCTAACTGAGAATCGAACGGGCAACGTCTAACTGTGAGGCGACAACGCTACCACAGCACCACCAGAAGGCCTTTTAAGTATAAATCCAAAATTAGGCACCGGAGACCAGGAGTTCCAACACACAAATGATTTAATGTTCAAACACAGCAAAAGGAACACACATCCACAAGTAACGTAAACGCTGATAAAAAACACTTCCTCTTACGTTTTTGTCTCATAGAACTTCATCAGATGGGCAAAAACATCATAGTTACCTAGTTTAATAACTTTTCCTGTTTGAATAGACCAATGAAATCAGTGATTAAATTAGTTACCAAGATACAGAAAGAGTGGATTCTAAACTGCATGTGACAGTCTTACTAGTTTAGCACCATCTGGTGGACAAATAATAAAACACATGAAAATGTATATAAAATCAAGAATTCACTTAAATAAATAAACCAGGATAAAATAACATGAATATACATAAAAAATGTAAAAATATCACAGTTTTGCAGACCTGAGCTTGAGTACAGGTTTTAAAGACACCATATCATTAAGTCCTGAATTGTTGCAAGCATCCAGGACTAATTGCCAATATAGTCCCCTGTATTCGAGTCTGGTCTCCCATGGCCCACCCCTGGGGTCTAAAGGGACCATCTCTATCACGAAAAATTGATGCTCTGCTTTTGGACATGCCTGACGATGTTTGCACAAGGCGTTATTATCATTTTTCTTCCTTAAATCATAAAGGTGTTCATGCATTCTTTATTTTAACCTCCTTTCAGTCTTACCCACATAGAAGGAGTCACATGCCCCACACAAAACAATATATACCACACCTGTGGTATTACAATTTGCATACCCTCTAGTAGTTATATACTTGTTTCTACATTTTAAATATAACATGTCCCCAGTCCGTATGTACTTACATTGGGTACACCTTCCACATTTGTGTACCTCTTTTGTTACTAATGAGAGATCCGAAATTGTTATAATGGGAACACCCTTCCAAAATATTTTTGATATTTTGTCCTTTTTTGTACACACATTTAAGTGGCTTGTCAAATATACAACTTAAATCTGATAAGGTTGCAATTTTTTTCCACTCCTTGTCTATAACTTGTTTGATCAAATTTGTTTCACCATCATATGTGATAGTCAAAGCAGAATGGTAAGATACCCCTTCTATCTTCGTACCTAGCCTTGCATAATCAGAGGGGTAATTTTTACTCAAAATAAGGACAAACCTAGACTCTCTGCCATCTATGACTTCTGTTAATACATCATTCAGAAGTGCTGGAGGGTACACTCTGGCTTTGAACATTTCTACTATAAAATCACATTTTCTTTTAAAATCCTGGTCATCAGATGTCATTCTGCTAGCCTGGACCAGTTGACCTTTCACTACCCCTCTTTTTTGGTGTGGGGGGTGGGCACTCGCATAGTGAAGATAAGAATTCGAGAATGTCTGCTTTCTATGTATTTTAGATTTGAAACCCATTGTCCACCCTTTGAATGCTAACATTAAGGTAATTTAACTCACTATTGTTAAGTTGATATGTAAATTTTAGGAACTTAGTTGTCTTAGAAATGTATTCAAGGAATTCGAAAAAATGATTATCAGTACCAGTCCAAAAAACACAGATGTTATCTAAAAAAACACCCATACAGGTTCCAATATTGCTTAAATTCAGAGGTGAACACATATTTGTTTTCCCGATATAGGAGAATAATATTGGTGTAGATAGGGACACAGTGTGCCCACATTGCCACGCCCTTCAATTGTTTATAGTATTCTCCCTGAAAGAAAATAAAATTATTCTTAAGGACTAGATCCATTAAAATTAGACAAGTGCGAAATACACCAAAGGGAATATCCCCACAATTGGCCGTGAATTCCTCAAACCAAACAAGCCCCACATCATGTGGAATACACCTGAACAAATCTACTACATCAAGTGTAATGAAAGTACTTGTGTTGGATTGTTGTTCATTGCTTATGCATCTTAAAAAATCCCATGAATCCTTGAGAATATTCTCATTTTTGAAAACTGTGTTTTTTAGATTATAATCTATATATTTTGCCGAAAGTGCAGTTACTGATCCTTCCGCAGAGGCAGTAGGCCTAAGCGGTGGGTCAGTAATACTTTTGTGGACCTTGAGTATGCCAAAGATAGAGGGTACTCTGGGCTTGTCGACATTTAAAAAGTTATAAGTCTCAATGTCTATGAGCCCTTCTGTCACTAGATCATTTAGCACACAGAAATCTTTTTATAGGCAATGTTGACTTCATTCCCTCTAGCATATGTCTCTTTATCATTGAGCAAGTCAAACATTTTGCTTTCATAGCTGATGTGATCCATTAAAACAACCCCTCCACCCTTGTCAGGTTTCATGGTTCTAAGGTTTTTGTTTTCCTTAAAATCATATTGAATATTCTTCTCAATGGTCACATTTGGGGTCACTCTATTGTATTTCAACATTTCTCTTAATTCTTTTTCCACCACCAGTTAAAAATTTCCAAGCTGGGGGTGCAGTGGGGGGTTGAAAGTGCTTTTCTTCATTAGTCTATTGTGAATATTCTTTTTCTCCTGTCCATTAAAAAATAATTCTAGATTTTTTTTTGTCTAATAAATAATTTAAAATCAACTAATAAATTCACCAAATTGGTTTTTACCCTGGGTATAAAAGTGAATCCTTTCGAAAATAAGTTAAAATGCCCTTTGGTGATGACAGTGATGATGTAGTTAAATATGTTAAAACCATTGTAGCTAAATAAGCAACCATCTTGTGTAATTTCATCTTGAGAATTTATCTCCAATATGTTCATTCCTGTGGTCCCCAACTTTTCTGTACTTGGTTCCCATACCTGTAGTTCTCAGGACCCTTCTGTCTCAACCTCTCAGACCTCCTCAGAGGTGAAAATTCTGAGAGGTCCTGTAAGTTTAAATTTTCTTGGTCATCCTGATTAATATTCTCTGTATATGCCCATCTTCTATCGTTTTCACCCCCATATAAGTTGCTGTTGACCCTAAAGGGTTTTGGTTTAGGGTAATGTGTCATGCAACATATTCATTAGAGTCTCTCAGTTTTCATAAGTTTTCTATCCTGTATTTTCTTGCATTTTAACTCAATACCATTCAAAATATCAAAATACTTTGCCTTTTCAGTGTCTATACTAAACAGTAAATCACTAACAACTGTTGTTAACGCTCTCAATCTGATTAAAAACGTTTTCCATTTCTAGGTCATTATTTTGATAACAGCTCTCTTTATGTCTGCGCCACATCTCTCAAAAGCCATAATGAGGTCCTGGTGGAACTGAGAACCTTCTTTTACATTATTAGGATACTTACATACTCATAAACCTTTAGGAACAATTTTTAAATGCAGGCAGTGTTTAAGATAAGCATTGTCAGTTTCCCAGGCTTTGTATTTGTACAATAAATGATCAAGTTTAGAAAGCATAGAAGCATAAGTATCATTGTTAGTAGCAACTTGCTTTTGTGCACTAATATCAATTTTAAAGTTTAAAATGTCTCTAAAATGTCTTTTAGTACCTTGTTGGTTTGAACTGTTGGAACTTGTTTCTCTTTCACTCAATCCATGGTTTGGATGTGTGTTCACTTGTGAAAGACCCTCCTCATGGTTAGAGATTAATGTAATACTGGGAAAGCCATCCAGGCTTGATTGCGGTTGTTGAGAAGTTTGTGAGTTCAAATTTACAGTCCTTGTAGTAGCATTTCTGCTCTCCATTCCTTCCTTCGAAACTGAACGTTATAATCCTTCCTGGTTACCAGGTAGAGAAACTCCTGCTGCTAGAGAAGCCATGGATTGGCTAATGGGCGTCAAAAGCCCCACCAGTTGTGTCAGTTGTCCAATGAGTTTATGCAGCTCACCCAGTTCAGTCTCTTTAGGTCCGTTTTCATTAACAGAAGCATTGGAGCCAACCGGTGAATCCATAACCACAAAACCAAAACTATTAAACAGCAAAGATGTAAAAGTGCCCAAAACGTAACTAGTAATCCAAAATTAGGCACCGGAGGCCAGCAGTTCCAACACACAAGTGATTTAATGTTCAAACACAGCAAAAGGAACACACATCCACAAATAACATAAACACTGATAAAAACACTTCCCCTTACGTTTTTGTCTCATAGAACTTCATCAGATGGGCAAAAATATCATAGTTACCTAGTTAAATAACTTTTCCTGTTTGAATAAACCAATGAAATCAGTGATTCAATTAGTTACCAAGATACAGAAATAGTGTATTCTAAACTGCATGTGACAGTCTTACTAGTTTAGCATCATCTGGTGGACAAATAATAAAACACATGAAAATGTATATAAAATCAAGAATTCACTTAAATAAACCAGGAAAAAATAACATGAATATACATAAAAATGTAAAAAATGTAAAAATACCACATAAAAATGTCTCAAAGGGGCAGCAAGCATAGCACTTATAGACTGGGGGTTAAGAATTGGCATAAGAGGGGTTGAGAATTGGCATAATGGCTAAGGTGTTTACCACATAAACACAGGGTACAGGGTTTGATTCTTACATTTGAGGTGAGAAGTTTGGCTAGGCTTAAAATGGCCTGTAAGGGCAGATAGCCTACTACTAACCACATAAACACAGGGTACAGGGTTTGAGTCTTAACTTTGAGGTGAAAAGTTTGGCTAGGCTTAAAATGGCCTGTAAGGGCAGATAGCCTACTACTAACATATGAACCTAACTGTTTCTATTAAGTATATTTAGCTGCAGTGCTTAAAATATCTTCAGACAAATATTGCACACTGCACATGTGACTAGTTTGTATTCAATATTTTGCTCATTTATTATCAAGATTTGTTTCCATAAATCTGACTTCTTGTCTACTTATCTTTGATACATTTCAGACACCACTGCATCAGTTTACACTTTAATATTACCACTGAATAGCTCATTTTCATATTGTAACATACAAATTCTTTTGCATATCTTTCCTTTTGTACATCTTAATTACATCCTTGTCTAGTACATATTCTACAGCTTGTATTAAAAGCAGAACAATGTGTCTACTCATGGTTATAGTCAGATAGAGTACATAAGTCCTGAATTTAAATTTCATGAAATTCCTCTTGAATTCATTGTTGTTATAGCTTATCCTCAACTTTTAGTAAGGTCAGGTCTATTTTCTTTATTAGCATGTGCCTTTGTTTGTTATTTCTTATACTTATCTCGTATTAGTGAACCATACAACTCACTGAATTCATAGCATTTGTCTGTCTTTGTTAGCTTAGTAATACAAGCATCTGTAGTGACTGTAAAACCTTGTATCCTTGTGAAGAATAAAAGCCCAATAAGATGCAAGGCTTTGCTAGGAACACAGCAATTACTGAGTTTCTCTGAGTTCTGCTACTTGCGTTTTTTTTTTAATTCAAGAAAAAGAGTTATTTGCCTTTAAGACGTCTTCTGCAACGATGTGAAGGAATATAGAACACTGCAGCTTTTCATATGCTTCTCCAGTAAGAAATAAATCAAATTTATGTACCCAAATCTCCCTGTGTTCTGCTGAGTTTTTTACCAGTGAATGAATTCCTTGTAGCTTCAGTGCATACATTTTTTAAGCAAAAAAATATACTTCTAAATGCTTCCATGTACTGCGGTGGTGGTGCTGCGGTAGCGTTGTCGCCTCATATCAAGACGTTGTCCCGTTTGATTCTCAGCTAGAGCGTCTTCTGTGCGGAGGCATACATGAATGTGGCGTGCCTTCATTGAAGGTTGTGCATCAGGGCTGGTAACCCGGTACATAAAAATCCACTACCAATCATTAGCGGACCGGAGTTCCGCTGTGGTGACCCCTAACCGGGAAAAGCCGAAAGACACAAACAAACAAACAAACAAACTTCTAAATGCTTCCATACACTTTTGAAATCAAATATAGTTATTCAGTTTTGCAGACATATTTTTTTGCAGTTTTGCAAACATTTCCTTACTTATAATGAAATGCAGTGTGGTGTCTGGATGCTTAGTAAGCAAGACAGAGACAGTGTAGCTATGACTAGCTTCCATGAGATCGTTACTCAGAATTAACAGTATAAAAAGTATACTGTATTACAGTGAATTTCATGTAGCTTATTAGCATTTAATGAGGTATACCACATAAATATGATAAATGACACTAAACGCCACCAAATCATATTTGGGATTATATAAGGAAAATTAAATCCTTCTAAGTTATTAATTGTAATAATCTGCTATCCTATTCAGACCATGTTTAAACCGCTATATTTGTTATGCTGGCTATGTTTGTCAGAGGTATATATTCCATTCTTTATCTTCTGTTACCCCTTTTGGATGTTTTTCTAACATTTTGGTTGATTAAATTTATAAGCATGTATGCAACAGTAAAAAATAAATACAGTTAAAAATAGGTATTAGATAAGCAATTATCAGGCAGAAGTCCTTCCTCGAGGCAGAACTGTGTTCACTGCTTATGTGGCATCTGCCAAATGTAAATTCTGTTGTAATATACAACAGGAGTTGCCAGATGGCTGTCTGCTCTGCTGACCTGGTCACAGTAGTTTTAGTAGCACTGAAAATTTAATTATCAAGGTGATGTTTACTGTGCTGGAACTTCTTAAGACACTAAGTCTTGTTGGCAGGGTTCTGCTGAAATCAAAATCTAGTTATAGTTGCATTCACAGTCTGTTGCACACAAAAAACTTGCAGAATGTACACCGATGAAAGAATATACTTTGCAGCACAACACTCTGTTACTTTAAGAGCAGTAACTAATAAATAACTTATTCTTATCACAAACCACACAAACTACTGTTGCAGCTTTAGTTATACTGTATCACTTTACTTTTCGATCAGCATAGAAGATAACTTTCCTGTACATT
>NC_056726.1:1476016099-1476133599 GCF_019279795.1 Protopterus annectens
GCATCAAAGGTGCTTTCACCTTGTCTCCTGCCTTGCCTACTTTTTGGCATGGCTCACAGGTCTTGCAGTACCTTGCTACATCCCTGGAAATCCCAGGCCAATAAAGGTTCTGCATAATACGTCTCTTTGTACGTTTTATGCCCATATGACCTGCAAAGGAAATGTCATGGGCTATGGCTAGAAGTGCCAGATGGTAGGCTCTAGGCACTACCAACTACTGTATTATCTCACCCACTAACCTCCATCAGGGGTCCACTTTCTATACAGTAACCCTTTGTCTTAGTATACAGATTCCCCCCCTTACCTTGAGAATCAGGTGCCTCCCTAGTTACCTCCCTTAAGCCTTGTAAAGTAGGGTCTGAGAGCTGAGACTGTGTCAGCTCTCTCTCTCTCTTTGTAACTCTTCCCACCTTCCCTTCCACAAGAAGTCAGGTATCCTCTGACAGAGGTGCCTCACTGCCAGCCTGTGTACTACTACTCACCTGTGCCCTTGAGTCATGCTGTCCAAGGGAAAATCAGTACCCACCCACTGTCAGTCTCACTGCTACAGGGAAGCTTCCTCTCTGAAGTAACCATCTCACCAGTCCTGGCTTCAAGTGTGCAGTCTGTCTAGGTCACCCCAATGCTACCACACCCACATACCTGTCTCCAAGCCTGACTGCATGTAACTGCATGAACACACCTTACTGCATTATCAAAATCATTCCCTATCAGGACATCTGCAGGGATATCCTCAAACACACCTACTTGCTTGCTTCCTTTTCCACCCTCCCATTCAAAGTGAACCCTAGCCAAGGGTATTTGGAATGGGATTTCTTCTAAAGCTCTGACTGGAGTAAACTGCCAAGCAAGTAGTGCTCCTCTTTAACCATTGCAGGCTTCACAATGGTTAGGTCAGAGGCTGTGTTTCTCTTAGCAGTGGTCTGTTTCCCATTTACTAAGACAGGATATAACCTCTTCTGGTAGTTTCAAAAGACCAGGACTCTTCTCTCCAAATAACAAGCCTTTATTTTAAAAAAAAGAAAAAACAAACTGGTTTAAAACATCCACATAAATCTTAAAAACGTATGGTTTAACGTTTTTGTTTTGTTAATATGACATCATCAGAACCATTGTTTTTTTTTTCTTTTTTTTTTAATAAAGGCTTGTTATTTGGAGAGAAGAGTCCTGGTCCTTTGGAGCACCTGGTTCCTTTCTACTTATAGACATTTACTGGGATTGTTTTACTTCTGTTTCTTTTTTATTTTGACTCTTCTGGTAGTTTGGTACCCTTGTTGTCTCCAGACAACTTACCACTGGCATTCTGTTGTTCTCACTTTCTGGCTTCCCTACCTTTTGTTCCCCACCTTGCCTCCATGGACATCTATATGCTACATGGCCCCACTGGTTACCTTTAAAACATTTAACCCTTGATCCTGGCTGTATACCTGAACTAGTGGCCCCCCTGCGACTGGCAGACACTGTTGGGGCAGTTTAGACTGCCCACCTTGGGTTCCCTTATACCCATGTGCAGCACTGGGTATCTCTTTCCTGTGCAGTGATGCCCTGCTTGCTAGGTATAGGTCTCCTTTTTTCCCCAACTCACCTGCAGTGTTGCATTCTCTATCTGCCATCCAGATTTTCATGTCATCAGGCCAAGTGCTAAGGGCTTGTTCCCTCACCAAAAGGTCTGCCAGCCCTTCAGAAGTGGTGACCTGACACCCACTCACCCACCTATGAAAATAAGTGCTTAACTCAGCATTATAATCACACACACTTTCATCTGCCTTGTGTCTATGCTCACAAAACCTTTTTCTATAAGCTTCAGGTGTTAACTAAAAACACTCTAATAAACAATTTTTAACTGTATTCTAATTTAAGCAATCAGTATCAGACAATTTACAAACAGCAGTTACAGCTTTACCATGGAGTAAGGGGGTCAGGAACCATACCCAGAGCCCTTGGACAACATTATACTGTTTACATACCCTTTCAAACATATGAATAAAACTTGTCAAAATTATCACCCTCTGTAAATTGTGTTAGAAATTTACTGACCTTTATTGCTTCTAGGGTTCAGTTACTCCCTTCCCCATTACCTCCATGACCCTGGTGAAGAGTCAACATCTCCTTTTCATATTGCCTTGCCCCTCATTTTCTTCAGCTTCCAGATGTCTCAGTCTCTCTGCTGATTCTAATTCCATTTGTTTCTCCTGCCACAGTCTTTCTGCTGGTTCTAGCTCCAAATGTTTGGCCTCCAGTTCAAGTCTGTTTAACTCCAGACAGATTTTTAAGTCCTCTGAGGAAAAACTGAACTGTCTATTTTCTGTGAGTTGTACATCCCCAGGGCAAGTCTGGCTGTCTTCTTGCTGGCCTGTGATGCAGCTGTGACTAAGGCTTCAATCATTTCCGCTTTAGTCAGGTTGGCATGCACCACTTATTTGGCTTGGCACATCTCAGCCAACTAGCTCCTTGTCAGCTTGCCACAATCCTCTGATGACTCCTCTTTTTTTTCACAAGGTGGCCTAATGGTTAAGGTGTTTGCCTTGCAAGCACAAGGTGCAGGGCTTGAGTCTCACAAGGGATAATTGGCTAGGCTTAAAATGACTCACAAGGGCAGTTAGCTTAGTATTAATCTATGAATCTGTGAACCTATGGCATCCTTGCCTTCTCTCTCTGACTAACTAAGCTAACAAAAAGTAAATACAACTATTGTGATATGAAACTCTAAATGTCTACTGTGTGGCTGCTTGAGAGTACTAACGCCTTCTTTAGTGACCACTGTTTAGAGGCTACAGGAGTTCAATATCACACCACTGAATCCCAATATGCAATGTGGTGGCCAGCCAATTAATATGTGATGACACATCACTGCCAACCAGTAATCAAGGAGCCTCAATCCTCACCACTGGCAACAGTGGTGGTGTTCACTTAGAGGATAACAGGTACATCACGTGCAATTTACCTTAGGAGCGCACAGAGAGCACAGTCTGTCCAGGGCTGGTTTCTCCCTCTTCCTCCAGATTCCCAATAAGACTCCCCACTCCCACAGCTATAGAGGTGAAATCTCAGCTGAGTAACCAAGCCAAGACCTCCAGCACCCTCTCTGTCCAACCAGTGCTTCATGTCCCTGCCCAAGTAGCTGGCACACACACTCTCTGAGGTTTGATTTACACACACACACAAACTGGGGAAAGGTTGGCATGGGTTTATTAGCTATGCCCCCTTCCGCCCAGACTATAAGGTAGTTACCACTATGACCATTCACTCCTTATCAACTACTTTGGGGCCCTTAACAAACAGTGTCCAATTTTACTCTGTAATATTAATACTAATACAAATGGTAGTTTGACCAAGAACAAGGCTATTAGGAGTGGCCCACACAGTGTTACCAAATAAATATGCAAGTACTCGCAAAACTTAAATATCTACATAAACAGCAGCCACGATGAAAGGTTTAAATATATTTAATAATAAATAATAAAAGAACAAGAAGATACTAAGTATATTTTCACAGTAACATCAGAGTTAAAAAAAACACAGGAAATATTTAAAATAACATTGAAGTACAAGCTCACACAAATAAAGAAAAACAAAAGCTAAATTAAGAATCCAAACACAAACCAAGTCACAGCCACTATAAAATGGCTGCTGGATAAAAATATAGTAGATAAACTCTTTAAAAGCATCCAACAGACCAAGCAATAGCAGAACAGCTATATAAAAAAACAGTAGTTTATTGAGTGAGCGCTTTCTTAGTGTAGACACACTACTTCATCAGACCTAAAATACAACTAGCAATCCATCAATAAATAACAGCATTCAAAAAACATCAGCACCAATCATATTGCCCTATTCTTTAAGCAACAAGCCTAAGAGAAACAGTGTGGATGAAAAACAGAAAATATATACATATATATCACTGCTTTATAACTAAAGCTCAAATCTATAATATGTACATATAAAAAAGCTGGTGCTCATAATAAAATATAAAAAATCTGAAAAGGCACATTGCACAATGTGAAAAAACATATAAAAACATGTTTATTATACATTTAAGCTTTAGTTATACTTTACTTGCCCTGATATGTTACCCGTTACGAAGAAAAAAAACATGTAGGAGTGCAAAGTGTGTGCTGTTTCACAGTGACTACAAATGAAGTGCACCGCTCATCGATCATTGGCTTTAAAAGGTGGTGACACCTTTGCTAGATTTTTTATGTGACTTGCAGCATGGAATGTGGGTAAATTTTTTTAAAGTTGTCAGAGTTCAATAATACAGTTCTGAGGCGAGTATTGTTTGTGACAGAGTGTAACACTCGATAATAACAAGCTTCTGACATATAAACCTCATTAGAAGGAGCTTGTAGTGCATGAGGCACCACAATTACATTCTGAAGTTGGGGATGAAATGGGATTGTCCTTTCTGATGTCAGGTGCTTAACAAGCTTTTGTTAAGCACCTCTCACCACTAGCCTCACACCAGAGCATTAACAGCAGTCAGCTGCATCACAGAAGAGCTGTGAGAAGCTCAGATGTCAAACTTTTCATTCAGACTGTTTCTTTTCTTTACTTTGAAAAAAAGATCTGTGAGTGAAGAGATAGTCTTGCAACTTATTTATTACTATTTATTTGCCAGCTAAGTGGGCTGGTCTACTGACCCTCTTTAACCACAACTCAAGCTCAAGGAGCAGAAAATACAGTAGAATATACAGAATGAATAAATGCTAAAATTCAGTACAAAATGCTAAGACTCAGTGCAGCTACAGTAAGAATAAGGAGATGCGGTGAGAGTGCACTGACAGAAGAACAAAGAAAAGTTACATAAATACAAGCCATGGTGTGCATAAAATACAGTGCAATCATACAATAATGCATAAATGTATACTCCTACATACATATGCAACATATGCAGAAAATGCTACAGTATGAGGCTGAGAAAAGTTTCTTATATAGTCTATTATCTATCCTATGGGATGGTAAGTTACCTAACCATTGTCATAGTAGCAGTTGCAGCTCTGTAAGTGCATCTTTGAATCATTTAATGTTTTCTCGATTTTTGATGTCTCTAGGCAGGTAGTTCCAGGTAGCTGGTCCCAGTCTAGAGAAGGCTGTCTCACCTACATCAGTTTTAAATGGAGGGCGTTCTAGAGAGAAGTCATTGCTTGATGTACTACTGAGTTCATAAATGTTGTCTTAGAAAGGTAGTTTCACTCTTGGGAGGGGGCAGTGACTCTTCCTTGCAACGTTATAAAGCAGTGACTCTTGGGAGGGGGCAGTGACTCTTCCTTGCAACATTGTAAAGTAGTGACTCTTGGGAGGGGGCAGTGACTCTTCCTTGCAACATTGTAAAGTAGTGACTCTTGGGAGGGGGCAGTGACTCTTCCCTGCACTGTTGTTAAGTAGTGACTCTTGGGAGGGGGCAGTGACTCTTCCTTGCAAAGTTGTTAAGTAGTGACTCTTGGGAGGGGGCAGTGACTCTTCCTTGCACCGTTGTAAAGTAGTAGTGTAATTAGAAGAAAAGTGGCCACATCAGGCACTGAAAGCCATTTGGAATTTTTTTACCAAATTGCCATAGTATTCTGCTAATAGGAGGAATCTGCAGATTTTCTTCTCAGTAGCCTGTATTCTGTGAGTGTATAACGAGAAAAGGAAAGTTATATTTCAATTTGGATATTTAAATATTTTGGCAATGGCTCTGTGAGCAGTTGGTGTGAGGAGGTGACTAGTCTTGTCAAAAAATATTTTTAATTGAGCATGGACTTTAATAGTTACAAAATATATATCTGTACTAAAGGAGAATGTAAGGTAAGTCTAAGGCCTGGGTACCTCTGTTCACTGACATCAGGTATCATGTTACCATTAAGATCTGTTAAGAGAATTCAGAGGCAACATGGGATATTTGCAAATTACCCTTTAAGGATATCAAGTGTTTCAGCTGAATGGCAATTCTGAATGTGCATGACTTTTTCTTTTACTTTTAAATCTATTTATGGACAATTCCAGGCCAATAAATCCAAACCCTCTAGCTGTGGACATGCATGTTTCTGCCTTCTTATGGCATCATCAGCACAGCATAAGAGGAATGTTTGACTTTTAGAAACACAGGGTTGTCGTACCCAATTGATAAACAAACAAACATTAGGGTATCTACAAAATATCCCAACTAACAAACTAAAACAATGAGCAATGTTGCCTCTGATCCAAGAGGTTTAAGGTATCACACAGTGGAAAGTCTAGCTTTGCTAGATTTTTCTTTTTGTGTTTTTAATCAATTGGTTTTCCTGTGTAACCTTTTTTACTCATTGTTTTAATCTGTTAAGAGAATAGGATGGATTGGGGGTCATTTCTTGATCGAGGCAAACACCATGACATTAGTTTTCTTACGGCTAATTAGCAGCTTGTTAGATGTGGACCATGTGCATAACTGAGTGAAGTTGTCCTGGAGATTAGTTTGCAGGTCAGAGTGTCTTGTACTGGATTGCAGGAGAAGCATATCATCTATGTTATTATTATTAATTTAAGATTTGGTAGTTTTAGAGGGGATCATTGACAATGAGGAAGAAGAACAGTAGAGTGCCACGTACAGAACCTTCTGGTACATCTCTGTTAAGTGTACCAGCAGTAGACAAAATGTTACTATGGACTTGGAAGGTTCAGTGTTTCAGATAGTTTGCAAAACCAGTAAATAGTGTTATCGGCAAAGTTGAGTCTTCTGAGTTTATCAAGAGCTAGGCTATGGGTGTTTGATTCAAAGGCCCTTGCCATGTCAATAAAGAGGCCTGCATTATGACTCCCTCATTTTGGTTGCAATATATGGTATCAGTGGACATTACCATGGTGGTAAAGGTACAGTAAGCATTGGGAAACCTATGCTGTGCATCACATAACAGGTCATAAATGTTAATGTGATTAAGTAGTTGTTTGTATAAATTTGTTTTCAAATATTGTGACAACAGCGAATGCCTGAATACAGCTTCCTGCTGCCCTGCTGTGGTAGCCACTGTTTGTGTAGCAGTGGTAAGTGCAGTATAACTTGCAAAGCTGTGAAACATTTACTACTGCAACACTTTTTCTCTGAATTTTGCAGTACGTGAGAGCAGGTAAAGCTTTGTGCACTAGGAAAAACTATGGTCAGATCCTCCCAGTCATAACCCAGGATATGCTCTCAACATAGCTATCAAGATTCATCTCTTGAGATTTGTTCTCAAGGAGAATTTCTTGGCAGGCATGTCTTGAACACATAAAATATTGGTTATTCTCTGAGACTTGACCATAACCCCCTGTGTTATAGCTAGGTTCACATGTCACAAAGAAGGCATAACAAACTCACCTGTTTGCCAATTTTGGAGCATAATCAAAGTGCTTCACTTATTATAATAGTATTATTGCTGCATTAAATCATTACATTTCAGTGGAATTAGCTGAAGGCAGGTGTCATACCCATAACCCGATCTTTTTAGAAGTTCAATGTTCCTAGAAGTATGTGGCTATATTCTATTGGTTGGGTTTTAATGCCATAGCCATTAGACAAAGCCTGGATATAAAAGATAATGTACACCACATCCTTTCTCTCTCTCTTTGTTTGGCACCCATGATGTGAAAAACATACATTATTACAGCAACAAATACTCTTGGGAAAGACTAGCCCCCCCCCCCTAAAAACATGAACCAAAAGTCAGTAAAAGTATATCAGATTTCTCATTCAGTAACGTATGACTTATTTTAACCAAGTAATATCTCATAGCTCATTTTCTTTCATCTGGAAAGCTTCTTCACTCTTCCACCAAAGTACCGATCCATGAACTACCTCAGATTAGGTTCATAGGTTCATATGTGGTTACTAGGTGATGGACCTGAAGGTCTTTATAAGCCTAGCCATGTGTACCCAATATAATACTAGAGAACCCCAATATAAAGGACCCTGCCTAAACTCGAGATCTTAGTTAGCAATGACTGCCCATATCTAGGAGGGTCATAGGTGAAATCCCAGGGAGGAATTTATGGTTTCCCATCCAGTCATCCAGGTTATGCTTAAACAGGGTCATAGAGGGGCTGTGTTTGATGTGAATTGGTAGCCTATTCCAGAGGAGTGGCAACTACTGAGAGACATATCTGTCTTTACAACAGGTCCTATTTAAGTCGCAGGACAGGTTAAGGTCCCTGGGGCGGGTGACCCTTGTCCCATTTGACTTGCCGATATGCAGCATTTCCATTAGGTTTGGATCTGAGATTGCTGTGTAGGCCAGGCACAAGTCTCCTCTAAGTAGTCTGTATGCTACAGTGACTTCAGTCTGTCAGTGTATGACATGTGCCAGAGACCCTTGGTTAGAAATCTTTGATGTCTCTCAAGTTGCTGCAGGTGCCTGGTAAGGTACATACTAAAGGGAGCATTGTACTCAATTATTGGCCTGATGAGGGTCGAGTACAGGGGAGTTATGACGTCTTTCTCTCTTGAAGCAATACCTTTGCTAATGAGGTGTGTGATGTAGAATGATTTCTTTACCACAGAAGACACATGGTGGTCAAAGTTTAGGCAACATTCGACTTGCATTCCCAAGTCTCTCACTACTGAGTTGTTACTTAGGGTATTACTATTTATATGATAGTCTGCAGCAATATCGTTTTTACTGAAGGGGATATTGATGCATTTTTAGCACTGAGTTTGAGTCCATGACTTTGGCACCAATCATTGGTTTGTGTAAGTCCCTCTTGAAGTATATTGACATTGTTTGGGGATTCCATGATTGCACCTAATTTGCAGTCATCAGCAAACTTAATCAGCCACAACCCCTCTGTTTTGGCCTGAACTTCTGAGGAGTATATTCCAAACAATTGGGGGCCCAGCACTGACCCATGTGGAACCCTACTGGTGACAGGTCTACTGGCTGAGGTAAAGTTCCCAACTTTGACTGAGTGTGATCTATCAGTGAGCCAGTTAGCAACCCACCTGATTACATAAGGGTTGATACTCAACAAGGAGAGTGTGCACAGATTTGCCTTCATCTGTGGCTCTGGGGACATTTTCAAAGAAGTCCACCAGGTTTAACAGGCATGACCTGCCTTTGACAAATCAGATTTTGTCAGGTCAAAGGTTTGGAGATCAGCTATATCCTTATTTATAAGGTCCATTATGATTCCTTCCATGGCCTTACACTTACGGCTGGTTAAGCTTATGGGTCTGTAGTTCCCAGGGTCTGTTGCTGTACCCCCTTATGAAGGGGGATGGTGGTTGCTGTTTTCCATTCAGCAGGGACAAGACCAGTACTCAAGCTATGGTTGAAGAGAGTACTTAATGGATTTGCTAACATATGTTTTAAACCATTTAATATGCAACCTGGGATGCCATCTGGTCCCATAGAGGCTGTGTTTTTGGCTTTAGAGAGAGCATTAATGACTTGCTCTTTGGAGATGCAAGGTGGGGGAGATGTAGAAAGAATGCTTTGTAGAATGTTTAGAAGGGAAAGGGGAGTGAAATTTTCACCAAACCTGTCAGCTAATAGGTTAGCTATTTTTGCAGGCTCGGTGTGTGTTAAGCCATCCACAGCTAGTTCAGCACACATCTGGGTCCTACTTTTTAGGTCATGGATATAGCTGAAGAATGCCTTATGGTTGTCCTTACCTATGGTTGCTAAATCCCTTAGAGGATTTTACAAGTTGTCCTATTTGTATGTTCAAGCAGAGGAGAGTGTTCTTCCAATGCTGAGACCTCTCTTTTATATTCTTAGACATCGTCTTCCTCTTGTTGTATAACTATTAATGCAAGATGTCCACCAGGGAGGCTTGTTTTTTCTTGAGGATCTTGTTTTGATCCTATCAGGTACAGCTGTGTCAACACATTTCTATAAGTGTTTGTACAGGACACTTGTGTATACCTTAGTATAGTTGTCAATGCCATCTGTGGAAAAAGGAGCTTGAAAGTTATTTATGCCATCCCTCAGAAGGGTAAAATTAGCTTTAGTGAAATTTTTAGTCTGATTTCACCTAAGAGGGGTTCAGGTATTATAGCTACTTCAAATGTGACTGATTTGTGATCAGATTTAACCAGTGAGGATCCTATACTTGTGGTGGTTCAACAGTCACCCATGTTGGTGAGGACCAGGTCGAGAATATTTGAGGCCCTTGTGGGGTTGCATACTATTTGTTCCAGGGCATAAGTGTTAACAAAGTCCAAGAACCTTTGTGTGAGCATGTTGGCACTGGTATAAGTTAATGGAGGGATAGTTAGAATCACCCATGACTAGAGAGTTTGGTTGTAATTTGATTTATTTATTTAATTAACATTTGTTAACGGGAAAGTCCAACTTGGAACAAGCCAATTTTCAGCAGAGGCCCAGGGAGAAACGCTCTAGATGCATGTATTTTTAACGTGGGAGTAAACCAGAGCACCCAGAGGAAACCCACACAAATGCAGGGAGGACATGCAGACTCCACACAGAAGGAATCCCAGCTGAGAATCGAACTGGAGAACCTCTTGCTGTGAGGGGACAACGCTACCGCTGCACCACTGCACCAGTCTTGATTGACTCAACTAGGTTCAAATAAGCAGCGGGGGTATTTTGGTTCATTGAAGGGGGCCTATAGCTAATGATGACTTAAAAGGAGGGGTCTTACCCCCAGTTAGTTAAACTTGGAGTAACTCTGTGGAGTTTTCCTGTCTAACCAGTCTAGAGGTGTATTTATCTTTGTTTAAGATAAATACTCCTCCTCATTTGGTTCTCACATGTTCATTTGGGGGTCTCAAAGTGTGGAAGACATTGTAGCCTTGCAAGGCCAGGGTACTCTCTGCAGCCCTGAACCAAGTTTCTGTAACTGCACAGATGTCAACATCTTCCAGGAAGAAAAGTGCTTCAAGAGAGTGCAGCTTCTGAGTTAAACTCCTAGCATTTAACAGCATAACCTTTACTTTATTTGTAAGTGATATTTTCATGTTGGAAATTTTGTTCTTGAGACCTTGCATAAAAAAGGCACTATGGGGGAGGCAAGTGTCTTAGCCAGTAACAAAAGCCTAGAGGTGACAGATGAAGACCATCTCTGGCAAAGAAGCATGGTCTATGAGCCTTGTCATCCCAGGCTGACAGGAACTGGATCCCCTTAGAATGTCACCAAAAACTAAGCCAGTTGTTGAAGTCAATCATTTTTTGTTTATATTGTGGTATCATCCTAGGTCAGGGTAGAATGCTGCTTAAGGCTAGGGACATACCTGCCTAGGATACATATTCATAGAGCTCAGTCATGTCTCTCTTCATATAGTCCAGTGAAGTATATCTCAAGTCATTCACACCAACATGAACTATGATGGAGTCATAATGGTACTTGTTGTTGAGAGATTTAAGTGCATGCGTGATCTGACAGATCCCAGCGCCTGATAGACAGCTGATCATAACGTTCTTCTTGTCCAGCCTAGTGAGTGGGACATCTGTGTCTCACAACGGAATTACCTACGACTAAAAAATTTGGTTTAGATGTGCTTTGCCTTAGTGGCTTATTGGGTGAGACACTGGTGCATGTGTGTTTATGTGTATTGAGTGATACAGGTGCTGTATTAAGTGTAGCATGTTTGTGTTTCGAAGGTCTCTGGTGTTTAGGTAGGTTTCTGGTGAGCATCTCCATGTGTTGAGTGTATAGTTTGCATAGGAGGTGTAGTATGTGAGCTGACAACCTGTTTAATATTGCTGTTCTGTGTGCAAGAGAGCAAGGATTCCCAATTTTTAGTGTAGATGCATCTCTCACAAATTGTACTTGCGTGATTTAGGAATAGATGGTTGTCAGTATACATGAGGCAGTTGCTACACTGCCTCAAGATACCCATATCAATCAGGCTAGTAGGAGAAATGGAGGGAAACTGACCAACCATAATGCTAGGTTAAATCCTGTTTTCACAGTGGAGAGAAAAAATGGAGAGGTGCTCTAAATAGGTCTATACTAATGGGAAGGCTCTATAAAGGCCCTATACTAACAGTGGGTGACTATGGAGAGTGTTTCCTGTAGAGGATTTTAACCAAAGAGATGTGCTTATGTGCAAGCACAGGAAAATGTGTTTGTGCATTGCACAAATGTGAGGCTTTTGTACCAGCAGAAAAAAAAAATACTTTTCTAAAGTTTAACCCTCAGGCCAAGCAGATAAAAACACAAAACGCTATCAACCAGTAGTTCCCACCTTGGATGGGTTGAATTTAGCTCCCTGCTCCCACCAGAGAGTGCAAAAGAACCCTCCCAATGTAAAACCAGCTGGCTTTGAGCTCAAGTGCAGTAACAAATGCTTTAGAACAAAAGTAAGAGTTCCTGCAATGTCAGAAATCCTTGGAAATAAGTACACTAACCCTGAAAAATGTTCACAACACACAAAAACTTTGCAAAAACAGATGGAGTTTTTCTAACAAGTGCGGGCTGAAAAACAGTGATAAACTGAAGAAAGTAAATAAATGCAGCACAGAATTGTTAAATATCACTGAAATAATATCAGCAAGTGCAAAAAAGGTTTAGAAGCAATCCAAGCCAGGCACAAAGAAGCTCTGAATAGATGAGCACAATCTTACAAAAATTTATTTTTTTTATATCAGCAGGATGAAAACTTTTCTAAAGTTAAACCCTCAGGCCACTCACATAAAAGCAGATAAAGCTGTCGACCAGTAGTTTCCACCTTGAATGGGTTGAATTTAGCTCCATCCTCCCACCAGAGAGTTCAAAAAACCACCCCAATGTACAACCAGCTGGCTTTGAGCTTAAGTGCAGTAAAAAATCCTTTAGAACAGAAGTAAGAATTCCTGCAATGTCAGGAATCCTTGAAAATAAATTCACTAACCCTGAGAAATGTTCACAACACACAAACAATTTGCAATTACAGACTGGTCTCTTCCTTACTATCACTGGTTAAGCTACTGGTAAAAATAGTTTGCCAACAAACCATTCACTATCTGTTCAAATCGTAAATGCTCCTTAGATGTCAATATGGCTTTATACTTGGTCTGTTATAACTGACTGCTGTGTTTAACCCAGCTATTTTCTGCTGTGGCCAAGTGTTTATTGAATGGTGTTCCATTCCTTTATATTAAAAAGGCATTTAATTTAGTCAGTTATAGTTTACTTTTAGACTCACTGGACAGCCTTGGATTCTGATTTTAGCTCACTCAGAAGCTACCTCTTGAAGATCTTTTCAAGTTGAGATCGATATGCTTTTGTTCTGTCCTGCTAATAAAATCTCAGGTGCTCCCCAAGTCTTTGTGCTGGAACCCCTATTCTTCATTATTATTAATTCATTCCCATTGGGTTTACCCTCCTCTGACATTGTGCTTTATCATCATCTTCAGGTGCTCTGCTTCTCATCTGACTATTAATCCAGAATTCCAGACTGGCCTTGACAATCTAAACTGGCAGAATAATCGATGTTCTTCATGGTTCACTGTTGCAGTCATCACTTGTGGGTTATCCCTGCAGGGTACCTCTCGCCGGCCTGAATACCAGAGTAAAGGATTTCCTTCCTGCATCGGCTGTAGGTCACCTGAGACTGATGTCAGGCCATCAAGGCTATAAAGAGAGCCAGCTGACGCCATTACATCAGTCTTTCTTGCCGTGGAGCCCGAAGCAGAAGCAGTTTGTGAGTGCTTCTGTCAGCCGTTGCCAGAGTGAGGGAGAAAACTACTAAAGCTAAGTGTCCCAATGGGGATTCTTTTCTTACATTTAACCAATGTCGGAGAAAGTAAATAACTGTCTCCGCTGTGGAAAACAAACACCACACCAAGACTTTCATAATCTGTGTGTAACTTGCTTAGACCCAGACCACGACATCCCTGGGTAACAGTTCTGTGCCTTATTTAATGCTAGGACCATCAGTAGAAAAGCTGATTTTGTAGCTTGGCATTTCAGGGAGAGTAGTTACCAATGCAAAATGGCGTCCATCATCAGTCTACCATGGAAATTCCTAAAAAGAGAAAATAAAAGGAAAGAGATAAACCCCAGAAGGTTAGGCCTACAGACGATTCAAACCTGAAGCCAGTCAGCTTACTGTCCACACAGTGGAACTCAATGAGGCACATACACAGCCCCTGATGACAGCTGTAGAGCCATCACAGGCCTCTACTGAGACCCTTTTGGAGTCTGATATGCCTCCGGATCAGGCTTTTCCTTCTGAATTATCAGTCGCCAGCCCCATGGTTGGGTTCCGGTGCCACTTTGCAGGCACTGGCTTCCAAGGAGGCCTTTCGGATTACCGACGCCAGACAAAGACCAAAGGTCATGCCACCAGCCAAAACCTTATCTAAGCCCATTGAATCACTGAGGCCTAAGAAGAAGGCCACTGCTAGGAAAACCCCTTCCTCAGTGCTAAGTCACCAACTGCCTACCACTCAATCTGCTCAGTAACAGCAGTTACTTAGGATGGCTGAGGATTTAATCTCTCTCATCAGGGGTAACCAGTCTGCTCAAGCTACCCCAGCCAAAAGAAAAAGGGACCTTTCTCCAGAAGTCCTGTCAGAGCCAGAGTCTGAGGACTCTGACTTTATAGATTCAGACACTGAATAATAGCCCCTGGCAGCCTTTGAGGATTCAGATGCTGAGGAATCCATTCCTTCTCTATCCCCTCCTGAGGACCTCTCATTTGGGGAGACATTAAACTCTCTGAGAGCATTTCCATTGGGATGCTCAGGACTACCCCAATCAAAGAAGAGATTGGGAAGAGTTCCTGGACTTACCACAACACAAACCCTTAGCCATTGCTCCCATTCTGGATGTAGTGGAGGATGTCTTCCTGGAGTCTGGTCTCACCCCTGATGCACTGCCCCCTGCTCCCAGAAAGCCTAATAGATATTACAGGGTGCCAGATACCCATAAGTATTTGTTCAAGAACCCAACAGCTGACTCAGAGGTTATTACTCAGGGACCCAAGGGGGCTAGAGCCAGTTCCTCCAAAAATCCAATACCTCCTGACAAGGAAAGCAGACCCTTGGGCCAATGGGGTAAAAAGGTCTACACTTCGGCTACCCTAGCCATTAGAGCTCTCAATTGCCAATTTCATATGCTTAAATATCAACAGAAGACACTGGAGTTATTGAAGCAGACAATGTCCTCCTTACCAGACAGTACTACTGCCAGAGAGCTAGGAGATCTGATACACTCCAGCTTTCAAGTGGCCAAGCATACCCTGCATGGTGGATTTGATGTTTTGGAATGCCTCTAGCAGGGCTGCAGTTTCTGGATCAGTGATTAGAAGGCATGCATGGTTGAGAGAGCAACCTTTGCCTGACCAAGTTAAATCAAAACCTCTGTATGCCCCCTTGAATAGGGAACAATTGTTCGACCCTAAGGCAGAGGAAGTAATTAAGAAAATGGAAGACAAGGCCAAGTCTATGCAGATGGTCAAAGACTTCCTGCAGGTACAACCAACCAGATTCAGCAGGAACTTTCCTACCAAGCACTAGTCCTTTCCTGCCCAAGCAAAAGCTGTGCAAAGGTAAGGACACAGAGATAGGACCTCCAGACAACAGTAGCAAAGCCAGCAGAGGCCTAGACATTGGACCTCTGCTGCACATAGACAAGGGAGTTCTAAGTCACCTCCCTACCCTAAGGACTCACAGTGACTCCCCAACTCCCCTCTGCCCCCCCACCCCCCACCCACAGGCTAGGAGGAAGGCTGTCCCTATTCTTAAGCAAGTGGCAAGCCATCACACTAGATCAGTGGGTCCTAAACATCATTTCCCAAGGGTATAGATTCTCTCTCAGACAACCCCAGATATTCAGGATTTCCAGACATACCAACAAATCAGAGGACAGAGGCCATCTGCCAGATTCAAAAACTATGTGCTCAAGGAGCAGTGGAGCCAGTGCCACAAGACCAAGCGGGAAACGGTTTTTACTCAAGGTTGTTCCTAGTACCCAGAAAAGAGGGCACCTGATGCCCTATTCTAGACCTAACCACATTAAATCTGTCCCTCCTAGTGCCAAAATTCAAAATGCTAACCCTTCAAAAGCTCTTGCCAATGTTGGCACCAAATGCTTGGCTAGTGACCCTATATCTGAAAGATGCCTACCTCCATATCCCCATAAGGGAGTTCTGCAGGAGTTTCTTACATTTCAGAGCAGGCTCAGAGCACTTTCAGTTCTCTGCTCTGCCCTTTGAATAATCTACTCCTCCCAGAGTCTTCACCAAGTGCCTGGCCCCTGTCATTGCCTTTGCAGACAGCAAAACATACAGATCTACCCCTATCTGGATAACTGTCTCATCCAGGAGGAGACCATGGAGAAACTCTTACAGGATCTTACCTTTGCCCAAACCATCCTAACCTCTCTGAGATTTACTATCAACAGGGAAAAATCCCAATTCCAGCCCACAAGACAGATTACCTTCTTAGGAGCTATCCTGGACACATCTACCCAAAGAGCTTTCCTCTCTCCAGAGAAGCAGAGCTTTCTCCCTCAGCTAGCTCGCAGAACACACCTCACAGCAAGGAAATTCCTGCAAGTACTCAGGTACATGGCATCCTGCATCCTGTTGGTGCCTTTGGCTAGGTTCCACATGAGAAAACTACAATAGTACCTCAGAAACCTATGATGCCAGCACTTAGAGCACCAGCTGCCTCTGATCCCTTGCTTAAGGAAGGATCTCTTATGGTAGGTGGAAGTCTGTACCCTGAACAGGGGTCTACCCTTTATCACCCTTCCCCAAGGCCAGACCATCACCACCAATGCCTCAGGCACAGTCTGGTGGGCTAAACTAGGAGATGTGCACTCAGGGCACCTGGGATTAGGGAGATCTACCCATCCAAGTCTATACACACTGAGCAGACTGGAGGAGGGGCATTGACTACAACTCTGATCTGAGATATATACGTATCCTGTTTTTTGGGATCATTTATACTGATTATTGTTTCTAACAATTTATATATAGCACTTTTATTTGCCTGCTGCATAGTTTTTTAGTGTATTTTATTGCTATTAACTAATCTGCACAGGTAACTGATTTGTTTGCAGTTAAACACATTCTGTAGAGTCTCTTTGCTCCTTTGTCTGTTTAAAAACTTTCATTTTGTAGCGTTCTGTAGTGTTTACTGTCTGTAGGCTAATAGCTTTAGTATTGTCCTGGTTCAGATTTGCTGGCTCTGGGACTGTTTGTTTCTACAGTGATTGTTCAAAGCACATGAACAGGCCATCTTGAATTAGCAGAAGCCTTTCTTTACCTTGGCTACATTGTGTTAATTGGCTGCTGTGTAGTGGGGGCTGGTTCTTTTGTGCTTTTTGTAAAAAAATGTTGTCTAAGGTTGGATCTTCTGGTATTTAAGCCCTAACTTTGAGATGATTTCTGTCTATACACACTGAGCAGAGTGGAGGAGGGGCATTGACTACAACTCTGATCTGAGATATATAAGTATCCTGTTATTTGGGATTATTTATACTGATTATTGTTTCTAGCAATTTATATATAGCACTTTTTATTGCCTGCTGCATAGTTTTTAGTGTATTTTATTGCTATTAACTAATCTGCACATGTAACTGATTTGTTTGAAGTTAAAAGCATTCTGTAGAGTCTCTTTGCTCCTTTATCTGTCTAAAAACTTTCATTTTGTGGATTTCTGTAGTGTTTACTGTCTGTAGGCTAATAGCTTTAGTATTGTCCTAGTTCAGATTTGCTGGCTCTGGGCCTGTTTGTTTCTACAGTGATTGTTCAAAGCACATGAACAGGCCATCTTGAATTAGCAGAAGCCTTTCCTTACCTTAGCAAGATTGTGTTAATTGGCTGATGGCTAGTGGGGGCTGGTTCATTTGTGCTTTTTAAAAAAAAAAAGTTGTCTAAGGTTGTATCTTCTGGTATTTAAGTCATAACTTTGAGAGGATTTCTGTCTATACACACTGAGCAGAGTGGAGGAGGAGCATTGACTACAGCTCTGATCTGAGATATATAAGTATCCTGTTTTTATGGATTATTTATACTAATTATTGTTTCTAGCAATTTATATATAACACTTTTTATTGCCTGCTGCATAGTTTTAGTGTATTTTATTGTTGTTAACTAATCTGCACAGGTAGCTGATTTGTTTGCAGATAAAAGCATTCTGTAAAGTCTCTTTGCTCCTTTATCTGTTTAAAAACCTTCATTTTGTGGCTTTCTGTAGTGTTTACTATCTGTAGACTAATAGCTTTATTATTGTTCTAGTTCAGATTTGCTGGCTCTGGGCCTGTTTGTTTCTACAGTGATTGTTCAAAGCATATGAACAGGCCATCTTGAATTAGCAGAAGCCTTCCTTTACCTTGGCTAGATTGTTTTAATTGGCTGCTGGCTAGTGGGGGCTGGTTCTTTGTGCTTTTTGTAAAAAAAAGTTGTCTGAGGTTGTATCTTCTGGTATTTAAGCCCTAACTTTGAGAGGATTTCTGTCTATACACACTGAGCAGAGTGGAGGAGGGATGTTGACTACAACTCTGATCTGAGATATATAAGTATCCTGTTTTTTTTAGATTATTTATACTGATTATTGTTTCTAGCAATTTATATATAGCACTTTTTATTGCCTGCTGCATAGTTTTTATTGTATTTTATTGCTATTAACTAATCTTCATAGGTAACTGATTTGTTTGCAGTTAAAAGCATTCTGTAGAGTCGTTTGCTCCTTTAAATGTTTAAAGACTTTCATTTTCTGGCTTTCTGTGGTGTTTACTGTCTGTAGGCTAATAGCTTTAATATTGTCCTAGTTCAGATTTGCTGGCTCTGAGCCTGTTTGTTTCTACAGTGATAGTTCAAAGCACATGAACAGGCCATCTTGAATTAGCAGAAGCCTTTCTTTACCTTGCTAGATTGTGTTAATTGGCTGCTGGCTAGTGGGGGCTGGTTCTTTTGTGCATTTTTAAAAAAACAAAGTTGTCTAAGGTTGTATCTTCTGGTATTTAAGCCCTAACTTTGAGAGGATTTCTGTCTATACACACTGAGCAGAGAGGAGGAGGGGCGTTGACTACAACTCTGATCTGAGATATATAAGTATCCTTTTTTTTTGCATTATTTATACTGATTATTGTTTCTAGCAATTTATATATAGCACTTTTTATTACCTGCTGCATAGTTTTTAGTGTATTTTATTGCTATTATCCAATCTGCATGGGTAACTGATTTGTTTGCAGTTAAAAGCATTCTGTAGAGTCTCTTTGCTCCTTCATCTGTTTAAAAACTTTCATTTTGTGGCTTTCTGTAGTGTTTACTGTCTGTAGGCTAATAGCTTTAGTATCGGTCCCCACCTTCCCTGTTCATGTCTTGTTATAGTTATATTGTTGCAGTTGCCCACCCCTACTGTAAATCTGATTTGGGACACTCCTCCCAGTCTAGTGTCATTAGCCCACTCTACCTAATACAGAGAGAACATGAGAAGGCCTTCTGTTTCTCCTTTTTCCTTTTCAAAAATAAAATGCCTGAATCTCCTTGTGTTCTGACTGAGCTTCTCAAACATTTTAGAAATATAGAGTATATTTTAGAGCATTTATTATAACTGCAATTGCCTTCATATTGCTAAAACTCAAGTGCTCTAGGTTGCACTGCATCTGAATTGTTTGTGTGTTTTAGCTGCTTTTCTGTAGATATAGACTTCTCTGTATATGTAGACTAGCTACTTATTCTTCTGTATTACTGCCTCTTAAATCATTTTTCAGTTGTGCACTTGCCTTGCTTCATTTAAAAAGTTTTAAATTGCTAATTTTGTAGAGTTTTAATTGCATTTTCTGTTTAGGACTACACACTCAAGTGTGTTAGCCTTTTCTGTGTTTGTTTACTGTATTATTGCATTGTTTAGCCTGTTTCAACAAAAAAATAACTATCTTGTTTGCTCGTTTCCCACCTTTCCTAGCCAGTCCATATCCCAGGCTTTGCTTGTCTCAGGACTTTATTTTCTGTGTTCAGAGCTATCCAGACCTTGCTGTGGTAGAGGAAAGTCCTACTGCCTACCAGTGGGAGTGGTGAGCATTGTACTGCCTATCTAATGCTAGAGGAGTGGTTTCCAGCTCTGCAATTGTAATTTTATTGGCCTTTTTGGGCTGATTTCTATCCCTTTCAGCTTTCTGGATTAAAAACGTGTGTGTTTGCACATTTTTCGCATCATGCAGCACTGTGAGGCTACAGTTAAGCTATTCCAGGTGCCAGAAAGTCTGCTCTTCAAATTTTCCCTTAGAACTAGCTGGTTTCTCAGTAGTAGCACTAAAATCTGAACCCCTGTGACTAGCACTTGCTCTAGAACCTGCTGGAAAGCACTAGGAAGCCTGAAACTGATACAAGCACGCAACTCTCCTTGTCAATAAGGAGAAATTAATTGTAGGCACTAAACAGCCTATAATTGCAAAGTACCTTGCAAAGGTAAGGGAAAACAGCTCTTAAACTTTACAAAAAAGCACCTAAACAGGCATGTCCAAGGGTCAGCTTCCGGTGATTTCCCCTGTCCACCTGGTGAATCTGGGCATACTGGGGCAATGTGGCAACTGCCTCATGTACACAGACAATCCTCTCCTCCTACCACCCAACTCTACAACCTGCGAGAGATGCACTTACATAGCTAAACTGGAAGCAAAGCTTTCTCTGGCCAATATTGTGCTAGACACTCAAGAGGAGAAGGTTAACACCTGCACTACACCTCAAACAACTCATAGCCCTTCAAAACCCACACCATCAACACCCACACATAGCAACACTAAACCCACATATGTGGAGGCCCTTAACATTAACCTGCCCAAGCAACAAGGATCTCCGAAGCTGAAATGCAAACAAACACCAGTCACAACCAAAGTGACACATAGCTCACAACACCAGTGTGCCACCCAACAACAGCACCTAAGGCAAGACAATGTATCCAACACTTTAGTCATAGGTGACTCCATAGTCAGGCACACTGATGTCCCACTCATCAGGCTGAACAAGGAGAAAATTACCGTCAGCTGCTTGTCGGGTGCCAGGATCCGCCACATAATGCATGCACTCAAGTCACTCAACAACAAGTACAAATACGACTCTGTCATTGTCCATGCTGGAGTGAATGACTTGAGACGTACCTCCCTGGACTACATGAAAAGAGACATGAAAGAGCTCTTGGATCATGTGGCCCATGCAGGTATGACCCTAGCCCTGAGTAGCATCCTGCCTTCGCCCAGAATGATACCACAGTATAAGGACAAAATGACTGACTTCAACAATTGGCTAAGCTTCTGGTCATTCAAAGGGGATTCAGTATCTGTCTGCCTGGGAAGACATGATCGACAAACCACGATGTTTTGCCAGTGGTGGTCTGCACCTGTCACCCTGGGATTCAGGTTACTGGCTAAAGCTCTTGCCACCCCTATAGTGCCTTTTTTAGGTAAGGTTCAAAGGATAAAACCACCACCGTAACAGATACAAGCATGCAAAATCTGAAGGTAATGCTACTGAATGCTACAAGTCTAAACCTCAAAATGCACTCTCTCGAGGCACTCCTAAAAATGGAAAACATCGATATCTGTGCAGTAACTGAGACCTGGTAAAGGCTCCAGAGAGCACCCCTGCAATATTTGGCTACATCTCTTACCACACTTTTCAGCCACAAAACCAAGACCGAAACACTAAAGGTGGATAAGTGTCCATATTCACCAAGGATATACACACCTCCAGGCTAGTTGCCCAACACAATGCATCTGAAATTCTCCAGGTGCAACTAACACTAGGTAAGACTGCAATCCAAATTGTAGCTTGCTACAGATCCCCCACCATGCCCCAAGATTCTCACTACACTTGTCTAAACATACTGGAAAATATTAAGATCCAACCAAACACCCTAATACTGGGTGATTTCAACTACCCTGCCATTAACTGGGAAAACTACTCGGGTACCAACTCCTTTTCCCAATGGTTCTTGGAATTCATAAATTCCAACACCCTGGATCAACCAATCCATTGTCCCACCAGGGGCTCCAATATCCTAGACCTGGTCATTACCAACATGGGAGATAGATGCTCCACACCAGTGGTCACCCCCTCATTGGCTTATACCCCAGAGGTGGATATTAGGCCACCTTTGAGCAAGCAGGTTCTGGATATCATTAAGGAGGCCAGGAGGCTCAGCACCCAGAAATCCTATTCCACAAAATGGAAAAGATTTACTGCCTGGTACCACAATAAGGGTCAAAGCAGCACTCATGCCACTCTCACTTTGGTTCTGGACTACCTAGCAGAGCTTGTGCAGAAGGGATTGCCATACTACTCTATCAAAATTCATGTCTCCACTATCTCTGCTCATTCCCCAACAGAGCTACCTTTGTTCTCCTATCCCCTGTTAAAACAATTTCTTAGAGGAGTGTCACACATCAGACCACCCAGAAAACTACCCACTCCAGTATGGCACCTGAACTTTGCCCTAGAAAAACTGACTTTACCGCCCTTTGAACCAGCTGCCTCAGCAAAATTGAAGCACCTCTCTTGGAAGATTGTTTTCCTGCTGGCTATAACCTCAGCCAGGAGGGTTTCCAAGCTTCAGGATCTCATGGCCATTGAACCTTTCATTATTTTCATGCAGACAGGATGTCTCTTAGAACCAACTCCTCCTTTATGCCTAAGGTGGTATCTGACGTGGCCCTTAATAAGGCTATCCATCTCCCTACCTTCTTTCCAAACCCACAAAATAGGGGGGAAAGGATTTGTCATACATTATATGTGCACAGACAGCTTAGATACTATCTGGATAGGACCAAGTCTTTCAGAAAGACTGACCAGCTGCTGGTCAGCTTCACCCCAGGGACAGAGGGGAAACCTATATCCAAGTAGACCATTTCTAAGTGGATATTATACTGCATCCATTTTTGCTACTTCTTTCATGGGAAGACACCTCCCAAATTGGTCAGAACCCATTCTATTAGAGCAGCATCAACTTCCACTGCCTTCCTTAGGGGCGTTCTTACCAAGGATATTTTAGAAGCTGCGACCTGGACATCAGTTCACACCTTCACAAAACACTATCAACTAGCTATTTTCTCCAAATCCATGGCAGGCTTTGCTTCAGCAGTCCTGCAGGGCATTGTGGCTTCCACTTAAGGCAGTGCAAGCCTAGTCTATGCCTCCTTCCCTTCCTTCATTCCACCCTACTTTTCAGCTTTGGGAATCTTCCGACATGTGATGATTGCAACAGTGAAACATGAAGAACATAGTACAGTTGCATACACTTACCATAAATGTAGATGTTCGAGTGTATTCACTGTTTCCCTCCCTCCTTCCCCCTCTTTATTTCCATCATAGCTTATGGCCTTCTCCAGGTTGGCCTTCTTCAGGCCATCTTGTCAGGGTTCCAATAGGCTGGGGACAAGAAAAACTGATGTAATGGCATCAGCTGCCTCTCTTTATAGCCCTGACTACCTGACATCAGTCTCAAGCAACCTGTAGCCGACACAGGAGGGAAATGCTTTACTGTGGTATTTGGGCTGGCTGAGGGCTACCCTGCAGGGATAACCCACAAGTGGTGACTACAACAATGAATACAGTAGAACATCTACATTTATGGTAAGTGTACACAACTGTACTTCATCTGGTCCTTGACTGGAACAGAACCAAAACTGCTTCTGCAACATCTAGTAGGCTAATAATATTTCCCAAAAATAAATTTGTTACCAGATCAACACTGAACTAGCTTCTTCCTTCATATAGTTATAGGTTTAGCTTACCCCACTCTGTCCATGGATGTTCACCTAGATCAGCTCAAGAACAAAGTCAGTCATCCTCTTTGTGGTTACTATAAGCTCTCCAGGTTCCTTACCTCAGAACCAAAAGCAGCTATTGAGAAAGGGATCTTACAAACTGAACCAGAATATGTGAAATAGAGCCCTTCCCTAAGCCTATTCCAACGCAGTGTGACCCAATGGATGGGAAATCTCAACTTCTCCCCTTCATTTGTTGCCTGTGACCCTTATGGACAGGGACTGAAATATGTTGGGTTGGAATCAGTAAAGTCCTTCAGTGACTGTGTGACTAACTAGTATGTACTGGGTGTCAGACGGAATATCTGAATTAAGAAGTTTAATGTTGAATTGAAGCCATTGCGGTGGTGGTGCTGCGGTAGCGTTGTCGCCTCACAGTATGATGTCCTGTTCGTTTCTCAGCTAAAGCGTCTTCTGTGCGGAGACATGCGTGAATGGGCGTACCTTCGTTGAAGCTTGTGCATCAGAGCTGGCAACTCGGTATGTAAAAATCTACTGCCAATCATTAGCAGATCGAGTTCTGCTGTGGTGACCCCTAACCGGGAAAAGCAGAAAGATACAACAACAATGTTGAAATGAAGCCACCTTGTTTTAATATGTCTTTGAAGAGGGAGCAAGACTCAAGAATGGTAGATAGTAGTGAACTGAACTTACGCACATTTTGAGGGGGGAGGAGGTAGAGAACTATTATAGTGAGAGGGTAGTGTTGCTTTATTTTGATGGAAATGTTTGGTCAGTTTGGGTCATGGTCATTTGTGGAGGAGCTTTGTTGGGGGGCATAAATGGTATGGGATTCTTTATTAGTAAGGGGTACTACCTCATTGTTCAGCACTGAATAAATATTTATAATTGTGGAAGTGAAATTTAAGGTTTAGTGTGTCTGACTTAATCCAGGATTCTGTTACAGCTAGGTTATCATGGTTGTTGCTAAAAAGGAATGTAGTTGTTTTAGTTTTTTTAGTGTACTGCCCACATTGAGCATTGTGATTTGAAGGGATTGGTGGAATGATTTTGTCTGAGGCCTGGGCTGGGTTCATTGCAGATTCATAGTAGAATTAGTTTTTCAATGTGTGGTGTGACTTTTATACAGACTTGAGGATTATTTTGGTGATGTAGGTATTTTAGGCATGTGAGTCATGTAGAATGGCTCGTGTTATTGTGATCGATGTGGCGATAGGTGAGATTTTTCTAGCACACATATAGATGAGGGGTATGTGGTGTTCTGTGAGAAATTATTTGGAGAAGTGGTTGAGTTTGGTTTGAGGTGGATGTAATGTTTGGTTGCTATTTAGGTTAGGTTGGAGCTGTTTTTGTTTGTGGGTATGCAATAGAAAGAGCAAAGAAGGTAATAGATATTTCATTAAGGTGGAAGAGGTAAGGAGCTCCAGTTAGGTAGAGGTTAAAGTTAGGGTGGAAGTACAAATAGAGATAATTGGTTGGGTGGTAAATTGTAGACAGTAGCAAAAGGATTATCAAGCTGACTGTACTGTGACTGGTAAATTGGCACTGAGTAATGACATTATGAGAGTAGAGTATTTGGTTGGGAGATCTGCAATTACAGAATGGTTGGGGGTTGGGTAAAGGGGTTGGTGCTGTTTGTTTAGGACTTAACTGTTAGTTGTTGCTGTGATTTTTAGATTAGTATGAAGGTATATGTGGGAGTCTGGTGTTTAATTGCAGGGGAAAAGCATGATGGGAGTCAATGATGTGTTGTTTTGTAAGTGCAGAGGTTTAATATATGAGTAATGGATAGAGGTGAATGGTCTTTAAGTATGGTTTTAAGGGAGAGTCATTTTTGGGAGGAGAAGTGGGTGTGGACAGATTAATATAAAAGTGATGACACAGGGATAGCTGGGGAATTGGGAGTCAAAGAGGAATGAAGCAGTCAATCGCTGCCCCATCAACAGGAGACAGGCATTCTACACATGCACCGAAATGGCAGTTTTGTTTACGGAGAAGAAAAAACAAAACTGATACTCAGAAGGACTCCAGGTAATTAAAAATTATAGGAAGTAAGATGGTAGCCCATACAAGAGAGTATCAATGTTATAACCCTTTAGGTCCCCTACTCAGTATTCCAGCCTCGGGTCCTACATTATTTATTTATTTGTTTGTTTGTTTTTGTTTACCAGGAAAGCCTGAATGGGAAAACACTTTATCGGCAAAGGAAAACGCTCCAAAACAGTCACTTATAAATTTAAAATAACAATAATAATCAAATGGGAAGTATTTTAAGTAATATTTGCAAGTGACATTAACAGATTTTTTTTAAAGCACAGTAATACCGGTCTGTAAGAAAAAGCTCTGGAAGTGCAAACAAGACCGGCATGCTGACCTTGCTATGTACAATCAATGAAGAGCAACTTGCATTTCTTCTGTTGAGAACATGGTAACCGTCGTTGCTGTTTTTTGTTACTTTTTACTTGTATATTGTAATGTGTGAATGACTCTTGCCACTTGCCTTAAGTAATTCCAGTGTTGTTTGGGCTATGAGGCCTTAAATCTATGGTTTAGTGTTATGAAGAGGATTGAGTGTGAAAGGCTGAGTGTATTGTTGAACAACCAGTGTTTGGAAGAGAAGAGAAAAAAAAACTTTGTATCAAAATCTTATATCTAGCAGCTGTAAGGTGAGTTTGTTTTAGCTTGTTGTTTCAAGCTACACTTGGTTCAGCATGTGTATTAATACTTTGTGTTACAAATCTGCAAAAGTATGAGCAACGCAAAAAAAAAAAATCTATTGACTTGCTTGGAAAACTGTTTACTATCAGCAGTGGTGAGGTAAGTAAACAAAAACATCTGGTAGGCCTTCTGAAGAAAATGTGATGACTGATGGAGTTGCCACCAATTGCAGGTAACATTGTTCCCCACGGTTGAGTAAAGTCATGGTGTACCAGTGAAAAATTTCAATATTTTCAGAAATTTTATATATATATATATGGTCTGACCTTTTTATATTTGTTGGCTCGAGTGGCACTGTGTTAAGTTTGTGCGACATCATGGAAGTTTATAGTTCAGAAATATGTCACAGGAGTGCATTGAGATGAACCAAGGATTTGGCACTGTGCTCTTTGTACAGCACAGTTAGCTCATGCATGCATGCAGTTTTTGTGAGGCACTCAATTACTATAGGCAGGTTAGTGTCTGTAGCAGACTGTTTACTTACTTTTAATGCTAATTCCAGAAGATCTGAGACTTGTGGGCATTGTTTGTTTTGTGAGTGTATAGGTTTTTATTTTAGCGCTGTCACCTTAGACAGTAGAGTTACTGGACTTCAGAGATACTGTCCTGTGGATAAGGTGGTGAAACACATCTGTCTGAGCTGATAATAATTCAAGTGGCTATTACAGACCCTGTCACACTTGTTCAAGTCAAACAGGAATTTATCCTTATGACCATGTTCCCCAGTCTAAGTAAATACCATATTAGCGTATGACTGAAGAAATAATTCACATTGTATCCAGGCATTTACATTTAAGAAAATCTCACCTTTGATCTGGGGGGATCTTGTCCAACTTCTTCCGCAGGCAGGACAGAAACACCAGCGCTGTTTCTTCAGCACCAGCTCAGTGGAGGTTTTAGACTTTGTGTGGTCCAGGGCAGAGGTTAAGGATGCCGTCCCCTACTAAATTTGTGTCATAATCCTCTTCTTTAGCTTGGAATCTGGGATCCTAAGCTCTGATGGTCTAGATGTCCTTTAATGCATTTTACACATCATTTTGAAATTTAGTTACTTGTTCTGTTTTTTTTTTTTTTTTCCTACTGGTCAGCCGTGATGATGCAGCAGGTAGCACTGCACCTCACAGCAAGAGATTCTCCAGTTCAATTCTTGGCCAGGGTGGCTTCTGTGCAGAGCCTGCATGTCCTCCCTGTGTTCGTGTGGGTTTCCTCTGAGTGCTCCTGTTTCCTCTCTCATCCCAAGGACATGCTGCAGATGGATTGGACACTCTAAAATTGTCTCTAGGTGTGAATGTGTGCCTTCTGTGGAAGGTTGGGCACCAGGGTGGCAACTCAACACTGTAAAACTCCACTGCCAATCATTCTGTGGACCGTTGTTCTGCTGTGGTGACCCCAATGGGAAAAAACGAAAGGAGAAGAAGATTAACAGACTTTTACAGAGATTAGCATTTTGTGTACATAGTATTTGTGAACACATCTGGTAGGCCTTCTGAAGAAAATGTGATGACTGATGGAGTTGCCACCAATTGCAGGTAACATTGTTCCCCACGGTTGAGTAAAGTCATGGTGTACCAGTGAAAAATTTCAATATTTTCAGAAATTTTATATATATATATATATATATATATATATATATATATATGTTCTGACCTTTTTATATTTGTTGGCTCGAGTGGCACTGTGTTAAGTTTGTGCGACATCATGGAAGTTTATAGTTCAGAAATATGTCACAGGAGTGCATTGAGATGAACCAAGGATTTGGCACTGTGCTCTTTGTACAGCACAGTTAGCTCATGCATGCATGCAGTTTTTGTGAGGCACTCAATTACTATAGGCAGGTTAGTGTCTGTAGCAGACTGTTTACTTACTTTTAATGCTAATTCCAGAAGATCTGAGACTTGTGGGCATTGTTTGTTTTGTGAGTGTATAGGTTTTATTTTAGCGCTGTCACCTTAGACAGTAGAGTTACTGGACTTCAGAGATACTGTCCTGTGGATAAGGTGGTGAAACACATCTGTCTGAGCTGATAATAATTCAAGTGGCTATTACAGACCCTGTCACACTTGTTCAAGTCAAACAGGAATTTATCCTTATGACCATGTTCCCCAGTCTAAGTAAATACCATATTAGCGTATGACTGAAGAAATAATTCACATTGTATCCAGGCATTTACATTTAAGAAAATCTCACCTTTGATCTGGGGGGATCTTGTCCAACTTCTTCCATGAGGCAGGACAGAAACACCAGCGCTGTTTCTTCAGCACCAGCTCAGTGGAGGTTTTAGACTTTGTGTGGTCCAGGGCAGAGGTTAAGGATGCCGTCCCCTACTAAATTTGTGTCATAATCCTCTTCTTTAGCTTGGAATCTGGGATCCTAAGCTCTGATGGTCTAGATGTCCTTTAATGCATTTTACACATCATTTTGAAATTTAGTTACTTGTTCTGTTTTTTTTTTTTTTTTCCTACTGGTCAGCCGTGATGATGCAGCAGGTAGCACTGCACCTCACAGCAAGAGATTCTCCAGTTCAATTCTTGGCCAGGGTGGCTTCTGTGCAGAGCCTGCATGTCCTCCCTGTGTTCGTGTGGGTTTCCTCTGAGTGCTCCTGTTTCCTCTCTCATCCCAAGGACATGCTGCAGATGGATTGGACACTCTAAAATTGTCTCTAGGTGTGAATGTGTGCCTTCTGTGGAAGGTTGGGCACCAGGGTGGCAACTCAACACTGTAAAACTCCACTGCCAATCATTCTGTGGACCGTTGTTCTGCTGTGGTGACCCCAATGGGAAAAAACGAAAGGAGAAGAAGATTAACAGACTTTTACAGAGATTAGCATTTTGTGTACATAGTATTTGTGAACACAAATATAAGTCAAAGTCCTTTTAAACAGAGTATAGAGTACAGTTTAGTTTACAATTAGGTCAGATACAGCATGTTTTGCAGTAAATTCTGTTACCCACAGATTTGTACGTAAAGAGGTGCACAGGCATGCCTTGTAACATTTGTGTCATTGAAGCATTTTATGCCATCTCATGGGTTAATTTTTCCAAGTCTTTTTGGGTTTGTGATACCATGATGGGAATGGTCACCATTCCTAATTCAAAGTATGATTGAAGTTCATGAAATTAGTATTGTTTCAAGCTTTCGTGTTAGCGAAAAGTGCTCTGTGCAACACCCTCAATGTGTGCAGAATTGATTCCTTCTGCAATTCGTATGGAGTTACATGTATCAGTAAGATATCTAAGTACGACTGTAAATTCTTTTTTACGAGACCAATTGCTCCTAATACTATTGGAAATTTCTAGGTATCCTTCTTCGACATTGTCCTCATTTCTGCCTCCAAATCCTGGTATTTTATAACTTTGTGTGTCTCTGTATACAAGACACTGTAGTCATTGGGTGTAGCAATTTCAGTATAATTTATGACTGGTCGGAGGAGTTTGATGTAGCATGACTGAGTTTCTGTTTGTTACCAGATCAGAGTAGTGAAATATTAGAAGGTCAGTATTAGCATTCAATGATGCTTTATTTAGGAACATAGTGTTTATTGTGAAGTGAAAAATAAGGGGTGGGACAGGAGATGAACAGGTAGGTGAAGAGTGAAGGTGAAGTGATGTGTCCAAGAAGGGTAGGTATGGTGGTGCTGGTAGATGGTAGATGTGATAAAACAGATAACATGGTGTATGATGTAAGGAGACAAAGGTAGGAAGAGAAGATTTATTGTTACAGAGAGTTATAGAAGCAGGGTAGTAAGGATGCATGATTGCTGGGGAGAAGGGTAAAAATGGTGTTTGGGGTAAGGTTTTGATAGATGACAAGAGGGTTTGCAATAAAGCTAGGGAATATCAGTAGGGTATCCTATGGGATTATCCAGGTGTAGTGCAAGAGCATTGTCAGTTATTGCTGAGATGTTGTTTTAGAGATGCTTTGAAAATGTTTTTTTATTTGTAAGTTTTAGGTCACATGGCATGGAGTTCCATGACTTGGTGACCTGGCTGGAGTTATAAGTATCCACCAGTGCAGTTATTAGATTTGGTTATGATCAGGGGGATTTACTGTTGTTATCTTAGAGTTCTAGTGGACATGTAAGGTTGCAGTAAATTTTATAGAGCTGACCATTTATCAGGACAGTATAATAGGTTATGGGCAGTTAGTAGCTGGGAGTTTGAAAAGTAATATAGCAGTTCCAGCAAATGTAGGTATTTTACAGTTTTAATGTGATGTGTCCACTGGGAAATATTAACAGTGAATTTTGCTATTTTATAATAGCACGAGTCTAATTGTTGTTCGTAAGATGATGTTAAGATTTGTAAAGATAGGTGTTCCATATAAGAGGGAAGGGAGAAGATAGGTTTTTCACTATAGATTTTCTAGTGTTTTCTTTGAGAAATGTTTAAGTCCTTTAGAGGAGGGTTAGTTTACCATGGGTTTTCTTTATGGCTTGAAGTATGTGTAGGTCATATATGAGGTTATCACTCAGTAGAGCTCTTAGTGGTTTCATTTGTGAAATAGTTTCAATTTTTGTTTTGTTTGCTGAACAAATATGGAAATTTGTTTCTGTTCGGAGTAGCACTTGGGGGTAAAAAACATTAGTTTAGTGTTTTTTGCATTTAGAAGTAGGCCTGAGCTGTTGTTGAGCAGATGAGTGCGGCATCATCTGTGTATTGGACTAAGGCTGCTTCTTTGGAGACTGTGCAGAGGTTAAGAAAGATATTAAATAGCAGGGACCCTAGGACTGATTCTTGGGGTACTCCGACCTTAACTGGTAGATAAGCTGAAAGCTCCTGCCACCATTTTACAGCTTGCTGCCCATTTGATAGGTAACTGAGAAACCAGGTAAAGATGGGTTACTGAGTCCTAGGGAGAAAAGTTTGTAGAGAAGTATTTGGTGTGATACAGTACCGAAAGCTTTGGACAGAACAAGGAAGAGGGTTGAGACTGGATTACCATTGTTTCTGCGGTGGTTAACTGTATTAGTAAGTTTTGGTGCTATGCCCATTCAGAAGCCATGTTGTGTGTTGGAGAGTAGGTTGTGATTGCTAAGGTATTACAGAAGTTGAGAGTAGACACATTTTTTTCAAGAATTCTAAATTGGGGTGATATTGTGGCAATAGTTATTTATGTCTGTAGACTTGCCACCTTTGCATACAGGTATGATGTAAGATGCTTTCCAGATTTCAGGGACAATGTTTTCAGCCAGTGATCTATTAATAAGGGCAGAGACAGGATATGCTGTGTCTTCAGCTGTGATTTTTAGGTATTCACTTGTGATGTTGTCCACAGGTGTTGCAGTTAGTTTTAGGTTTAGCGGGTGTTTTTTTATTAATATAGCAGAGACTGGTTAAAGGTTGAACTGTACCATTTTATTATTATGGTTTATTGGGAAGGAAACGGGTGATGGGTTTTCTTTGGTGAGAGATAATATAGAGATTATAGAGTGAGCATTGAACTGGGTGGAAATATTGTTATGTAGTCAATGCTTGATGGGGTGAAGTGGTGGTTTGACCTCATTAGAGTAATTTCTGAATTGTAGACCTGAACTATTTGGCATAATTTCTGTTGGTGATCTGAAGGTTAGCAAACTATGCCTTTTTGTTATTGTTTGCATGTTGCTTTGCAATGTTCCTCAGGTGTCTAAAGATTTGAAGCATTGCCTGGTTCTTGTTCTTGGACCATGTTTTCAAAGCATGATCCCTCTGTTTAAGTAGTTGTCTGGTTGATCTAGTTAACTGTGGAGCTGGGTTTGTTCTAACTCTCTGAGTTCTAAAGGGTGCATGTAAGTGATACATTACATCACAAAGCAGTGATGTCACATGTAAAAGGTGCATGTAAGGGATACATTACATCATAAAGCAGTGATGTCACATCGAAAGGGTGCGTGTAAGGGATACATTACATTACAAAGTGATGTCACATCTAAAGGGTGCGTGTAAGGGATACAGTACATCACAAAGCAGTGATGTCACATCTAAAGGGTGCGTGTAAGAATACATTGCATCACAAGGCAGTGATGTCACATCTAAAGGGTGCTTGTAAAGGATACATTACATCACAAAGCAGTGATGTCTCATCTAAAGGGTGAGTATAAGGGATATATTA
This sequence comes from Protopterus annectens, assembly GCF_019279795.1. Taxonomy (NCBI): domain Eukaryota; kingdom Metazoa; phylum Chordata; order Ceratodontiformes; family Protopteridae; genus Protopterus; species Protopterus annectens. Next base: position 1,476,048,521 of record NC_056726.1, read on the forward strand.
CATCACAAAGCAGTGATGTCACATCTAAAGGGTGCATGTAAGGGATACATTACATCACAAAGCAGTGTTTTCACATCTAAAGGGTGCATCTAAGGGATACATTACATCACAAAGCAGTGATGTCACATCTAAAGGGTGCGTGTAAGGGATGCATTAAATCAGAAAGCAGTGATGCCACATCTAAAGGATGCATGTAAGGGATACAGTACATCACAAAGCAGTGATGTCACATCTAAAGGGTGTGTATAAGGGATACATTACATCACAAGGCAGTGATGTCACATCTAAAGGGTGCATGTAAGGGATACATTACGTCACAAAGCAGTGATGTCTCATCTAAAGGGCGTGTGTAAGGGATACATTAAGGTTCATAGGTTCATAGGTTCATAGGTTGGTACTAGGCTATCGGCCCTAAGGCCTATACAAGCCTAGCCATAACAATTCCCTGGTTATTTCTTCCTACACTATTTACTTCCCTGGACCCCTGTCTAGCAGGGCGACTGACATGATCCCTGGGGTGAATTTCCTTTCTCCCATCCAATCATCAAGGTTCCTTTTGAAGAGGGCCAAAGAGGTGCTCTGCTTGACATGTATGGGCAATCTATTCCAGAGTCTGGGGAGTCCCTGGGTCAGGAACATATCCCTTCAGCATGTTTTGTTTGTTGTGATGACAAGGTTTAGATCCCTGGAGCATGTGGCTCTGAGGGACTGGGATATCTTTAAGTGTAGCATGTCCAACAGCTCTGGGTTTGGCATGGCCTTGTATGTTAAGCAGAGATCGCCTTGGAGTAGACGATATGCGACAGAGTATAGCTGGAGGTTTTTAAGGTGTTCAGCATAGGGCATCTGCTTTAGGCCTGTGATTCTTTTAGTGAGGGATTTCTGCAGCCTTTCCAGTTGTTGCAGATGTTTTAAGAGGTACATACCAAATGGGCCATTGTATTCTATAATGGGTCTAATGAGGGGATGAGTACAGTGGGACAATGACCTCCTTTTTTCTGGATGAAAAGCCCTTCGTGATGAGGTGTGCCACACAGAAGAATTTCCCGACTGTTGTGGCGATGTGGTTATCGAAGGTGAGACCACTGTCCACCTGTGTCCCTAAGTCTCTTATCACACTTTCGGTGTTTAGTGTACTGCCACCTATGTGATAATTCATGGGTACATACTTTTTCCCAAAGGGGATAACTATACATTTCTTGGCATTGAGCTTGAGCCCATGGCTCTGGCACCAAGCATCTGTTTCTGTAAGGACCTTTTGTAGAATATCCACATCATTTGGGGATTCAGTAATGGCTCCCAGTTTGCAGTCATCTGCGAACTTTGTTAGTCAGAGTCCCTTAGTGTTGGCCTGTACTTCAGAGAAGTTGATGCCAAACAAGAGCGGTCCCAGGACTGAACCCTGAGGTACTCCACTTGTCACTTGTCTGGAGCTGGATTTGGAGTCGGCTACTTTTACAGTCTGGGTTCTTGTCAGTAAGCCAGTTGGCAACCCATCGAGTGATGTAGGGATTAATGCCCAGCTTAGTAAGTTTATCTATGATTCCAGAGTGGGGGGTGGTGTCAAAGGCCTTGGCAAGGTCCAGATAGGCTATGTGGACTGCCTTACCCTCATCCACGGCTCTGGAGACTGATTTGAAGAAGTCAATCAGGTGCAGGAGACAAGATTGGCCGTTCACGAAACTGGGTGGGGTCCAGTGTTTTAAGGTTGCCACTGTCTTTGTTTATAAGTTCCATGATAATACATTCCATGGCCTTGCAGATCAGGCTCATCAGACTGATGGGGCGGTAGTTCCCGGGATCCAAGGTGGATCCCCCCTTGTGGAGTGGGATTGAAAAGCAGTAATGTCACATGTAAAGGGTGCATGTAAGGGATAAATTACATCAAAAAGCAGTGATGTCACATCTAAATGGTGCGTGTAATGGATACATTAAATTGAAAAGCAGTGATGTCACATCTAAAGGGCGCTTGTAAAGTATACATTACATCAAAAAGCAGTGTTGTCACATCTAAAGGGTGCATGTAAGGGATACATTACATCATGAAGCAGTGATGTCACACTGCTGCCATCATTAGTTGCCTTGAAGAATAAATGCAGGAGGGGCGGAGCTATAAAGGACTGATAGATAAGGAGAAGTAAGACTGACAGATAAAGAGAAGTAAGACTGACAGATCAGGAGAAGTAAGACTGACAGATCAGGAGAAGTAAGACTGATAGATAAGGAGAAGTAAACAGCTGGTAAGTGAAAAGAAATGTTTAACAGAAAGTAAAGTCAACAATTATACTCAGAAAAAAAACATAAGATTATCAGAATAACACTCCTGCATTACTTTATAAGTTCACACAGTCTGTTGACTTCTCACATTAAGAAAGTGCACTGGCTTTGTTAGAATCCAGCAGTTTTGGAAATTATTTAAAACAAGTGCACTAATTTCAGGTGCTGTTTGTATTTGCTAAGGCTGTTGCACAGAAGGGCTTCCTTACACTGAAAAACGAGAAGGACAAACACCACAAATGCAGAAAACAGAGTAAATCTTTGGCACCACAAACGCAGAAAACAGAGTGAATCTTTGGCACCACAAACGCAGAAAACAGAGTGAATCTTTGGTACAGCTGAACAGGATGATCTCGGCAGACAAGAACCACTTTTGTCTAAAGAAATAATAGCAGTTTTTATTAAGAATTTTCCTTCAGTTGTTATTGCTCGGAGCTTGGTTATTAATGCCTTTGACAATGAAGGTGTTACAGTGATTGCAAGATTAGCAGGGTAGCATGCTATATGAAGAATTACTTTAAAATGTTTTCCTCACACGAAAAGCATGGTCATATGGTCAGATGGTCAGTAAGGCAGTGTATCTTCAATAAATGTAATGCTGATAATTAAAAAAAAATTAATTACTGAAAATTACTCACTTCCGGACAGCCCCATTGTGCAGGTTAGCCTTTTCTGTTAGCATGCTCAGAACCATTTCCCACTCTTTCAGCATCTTCTTTGGCAGAAGTAATCGAAATGGAGGGCTCTGTAAATCTCCATTTCTAAATACACTAGGAAATAAATATTAAGGGAAAAAATGTAATTGCCATGCAGAAATCAGTTTGCTAATTTGTTACTCACTTGGACTTTTATATAGTCACGTTAATTTGTGCTGAGTAGACTATGACAGTGAGTATCTGCCATTGAAACCACTAATAAAAAGTACACTTATTAAAAAATACACTTATAACCTGTGGCTGAGCTTGTTTTATGTATTTATATTTTGATAACCATGTTGTTTAACTAAATTTATGACCAATGTCTAATGGAGGCTTGGGGAGAAGAGCTTCAATTATTGTTAGAAAGTTCTAGCAAGCTATTTCACAAATACACTGGTAACAGGGGACATTGCAGATTCACAAAATGTTTTCATTCTTAAAAGTGTTAGAGGTATGCAACACAAGATATATTTGGATTATTAAACTCTAAAATTTCCACCATAAGAAATGCTTGCAAAATACTTTCAACATATATTCCAAAAAGTCTAAAGAAGTGAAGTCTAAATATGTCCCATTGTTTTAAATTTTACATGACTTCCTCTTTAACATAAACCAGACAGGTGGAAAGATGGACAGTAGATACAATTTCTACAAAGTACTGGTTTGGGGTAGGCCTAGTGTTAAAACCACTTTATAGGAAGCATACCTTTGAAAGAGCCATGGAGGGAAAATGATTAGTTAGTGAACATTGGTATATGAATTTTCAAGTCACTTTTCAGTAAACCACAATAAAAAACACCCAGTTATTTGACCCAATGCCTGGTGATATGACATACCCAAAGTTTTGAGACCTCTGATTTAGTTATACTAATTAAGGGATGCAGAAGGCAAAGCCTTCTGCTTTGTGGGTGAGACACCTGTTCAACAGGTTACATGACACTCCAATGTTTATGGAGATGAGGCTTGGTTTTTAAACTCTGTGTTTCTAAAGTAGGGTCAAACTATACACTTATTGTACTAACAAGGTCAGAAAAAGTCTGAAATATGGTTTAGCATTGCCACCTATCAGTATTTTTCTGGACTACTCAGAAATCAAAATGTTGGTCTAGTAGACTGGAAAACACAGTACAAACTCTGATGTTCTATGTATCTAGACAAACTAGAATCATGCTAGAATAAGATTGCAAAAATTGCCAATAACTCTACTTTTAGAAGCCATCACTGCCTTGCCCTAAGTGAACTACAGTGGTTAGAACTCCCTCAATGAATTAGTTACCACCAACTAGTGCTCACCTTCAACAACATAAAGAATCCATACAAGACTCCAGCCCTAAATCAACTACTAAACCAATATTCAGCAAACCGTCCTCTACGCTCATCCAACAAAACCCTTCTCTGTATATCCAAAGCCAACAATACTGCAGGGAAAGCTCTTTTCTCTCATAACATCGCTGGAAATTGGAATAACCTGCCCCAGAATATCTCTTCAGCACCATCTACCTCACTGTTCAAAAAGTCACTTATGTCACACCTCTTGCACTCCTGGCTCTGTCCTTGCATTACATAAATGCTTTCCTGCTCTCCTCCAATTCTTCCTACCTTCCTCTCTTCTCTGCTTATTGTCTCTATAATACAGTGCTAAAAACTCCTCAAATACTGCCATACAAGGGCCTACTATGTGTAAATTAAGCTTGCTTGTAACAAGCCATTGTAAATTTATTACTGCTTGTATGACATATCTTTTGATTGTATAATTACCACTGCACATATTGTTTGATGTAAAGCTTTTCTCCCCGGGCCTCCACTGTAAATGGACCTCATTCCAGTCGGACTTTCCCGGTAAACAAATGTAAAATAAAAATAGAAATAAAATCTGCACAAACAGAATCCCAGAATTTGTAAAAAAAGCAGCCACAGAAAACTTCGTCCATGCTCGGGCTCACTCCGCTCCCCTACCCTGCCCCCATTTCCCACCTGCCCCCACTACCCATAGATTTATACCTACCCTCTCCACCTACCTAACCTACACCAGTCACTTTCTAGTGAACACCTCATCAACAATCCCCTTATCCCCGCCCACACACACTCCTCCCACTAACATGACACACTCACGCTATCACAAGCCAATTACCATGCACACAGTCTATCTCAGCATCCTCTTTCTCCTAGCAACAACACACTACCTTACCTCCCACCAAACCATACTTAATGGTACCTTAACTACCCCTTCAAAACATACTTCCTCTCACACACCTCCCACCCATCACTACAGCCTACCCATATCCCCAAATAGTCACCACCACATTATTCTCCCACCTCCCTCAGGAAGACTCCTTACAATCTCTACCAAATCACTTACTACAAATAGATACATAGTCATTCTAACCAAATTAACCAAACTCTTAAACCATATTAGCCATCAGCTGATCCTAGGTGGAGACATACACCCCAACCCAGGGCCAAACCCCTTGCACAAATACTCTATCTATTCCAATTCTCTCACCCAACCAATCTCCTGTAGACTAAAAAATAGCCTTCTACTACTTAGCTTAAATATCAGAAGCATAAATAACAGAGTGTACCTACTCCATGTGTTGATATCCACCTATTCCCATGACTTACTGTCCTTAACTGAAACATAGTTAAAACCCACAACACCAGACAGTGAGTTCCTCCCACCTGGGTACAACTTATTAAGAAAAGATAGACTATCCAAAAAAGGGGATGGGATAGCATTACTTTATAAAAATAACCTAACAATGTGTACTGTTAATCCTCTAATCCCTTCCCTCAGTACTTCTGAACTTCTCCTAGCCAAACTCAAACTTAGAGACAAAAAAATCAGTCAGTGTTATCACTGGCTATATACCGCCAGGCAACAATATTCTCTCCATAGAATCTCTCCTACACTGGGTTAATCAAAATCTTCCTCAAGAAACCATCATCCTAGGTGACTTTAATATTGACTAGAAGAGTTGTTCAACCACTAACCTCACCAACCATATTAATCTCTATAGCTTCTCCCATATCATTCAATCTAGCACTCGGCTTGGAAATGCTAAAATCAAAGAAAGTCTCCTAGATTGGATCTTGATAAGTAAGACCAGTACTCCATACCAAGCAGGAGTCCTTCCAGACACCCTAAGTGACCACAAACCCACCTTCTTACTAAAATACAAAATCCATGCCAACCCTACCCCACTAATACAAACTACCCAGAACAAAAATAACTTTGACCCAAACAAATTCAGACTCGAACTAAAATACCATAATTGGAAAATACTAAAAAAGTACCCCTAGAAGAAGTTGTAATCCAATTCAACACTTTTCTAAAAACCCTAGATGCCCATGCCCCACCTCGTACCACAAAACTCAAAATGAATACTGCCCCCTGGATCACCAAAGAGACTAAAAATAAGATTTCTCAAAGGAATAGAGCTTGGCATCACTGGAAAGCCACAAAAACTACAGCAACTAGAGAACAATTCCAAAAATGTCAAAACGAAACCAAACAAACTATTCTCCAGGATAAAATGAATTATTTCCTACATCTGCAAAACAGGCACCAAAACAACCCCAAAACATTCTGTGCAGGAATAAATAAACTACTTCACCCCAGCAAACCCTCCACCCCATCGCCAACCTCCACAGGCGAAATCACCGACATACCTAAATCATTCAACAAATACTTCATAGAAGCCATCTCTAAACTAGTTCAACAACCCACTACTACAACTACCAATATCCCCAAACCTGCAGTCAGTCCCCAAACTACCTTCCAAATCCAACCCATCCCTACCAATTATGTCAAACAATTACTATCCAGACATAAACCTACTACCCTAGCAGCAGATGACATCCCAGCAGAATACTGCCAGTTGGCTGCTAATGAACTTGCCTACCTAATTTCTATTCTACTTAACAGATCTGTATCAGAAAGCACCATCCCACCAATCTGGAAAAACCTCCTACATCATCCCTTTACATAAAGGTGGAACATCCTCACCAACTATCGCCCTATGGCCATTCTGTCCCCACTATCAAAAAATCTTGAAAAATGGATATATTACCAACTTATGTCATACCTACTTAATAACCAACTTCTCTCTCCTACCCAGCATGGATTCCACCCTGCCCACAGTACAACCACAGCCCTTCTTTCTTTTACAAACCTCATTAACCAATACAGGCACTTAGGTAAACTAACATCTGTCATATTCTTGGACCTGTCAAAAGCCTTCGATATGGTCAACCATCCCAAACTACTCCACTTTCTTACTAATCTTGGCCTTAGTGATCACGCACTAGCCTGGTTCCAAAACTATCTACATGGCAGACAAGCAGTTCGATGAGACAACGACCTATCCTCACTGCTGCCTATTACCACAGGAGTCCCACAAGGGTCCATTCTGGGACCCCTTCTAGTCTCCATCTTCATTAATGATCTCCACAGCATATGCCAAGATGCAACTGTTATACAATATGCTGATGACTCGACATTAGTCTGTTCAGCCAACAACCTACACAAACTCCTCTCCATTACCCAAAAAGCCTTCCAAGTTCCAGAAACTTGGTTTCTTAACAAAAACCTATTACTTAATCCCAGAAAGACCAAACTGTTATTTAAAGCAAACAAATCCATCTCAATGTCCAACACACTCAATATTGTGTCCAGAGATGGGACTATCATCTCTCCAGACACTCGTACTAAACTGCTAGGAGTGACCATTGACAACAACCTCAAGTTTGATCTAAATTTAAATCAAACTATTAAAAGCATTAACAAAAAACTGGGCAGTCTTTATAAAAACAAACCATTTCTAAACCAAACTGCTAGAATAACCATATTCCAAACCCACTTCCTCTCCACACTAATCTTTGCCACTCCCATCTTCACCACCCTATCCAAAACTGTAATGGCCAAGCTTAACATCTGCCACAATCAAATTGCCAAATTTGCTACTGGTGCCCCCTACCATGCCCACCACTGTAATTCACTAAATCAACTTAACTGGCTTGAATTCCCAATTCTCCTCTCATTCCATCAGCTTTCTGTCACCCAGAAACTCCTACTACTTCCTGAAACCTCCCCGCATGATCTAATCTACTTAAACTACAAACTAATACCACCTGAAACCCCCCAGCACAATCTAATCTACTTAAACTACAAACTAATACCATCTGAAATCCCCCCAGCACTATCTAACCTACTTAAACTACAAACTAATACCACCTGAAATCCCCCAGCATGATCTAATCTACTTAAACTACAAACTAATACCACCTGAAATCCCCCCAGCACTATCTAATCTATTTAAAATACAAACTAATCCCAGACAACTTCGCTCTAGTGATAAGCACTATCTAATCTACTTAAACTACAAACTAATCTTAGATAACTTCGCTCTAGTGATAAGCACTATCTACTCTACTTAAACTACAAACTAATACCACCTGAAACCCCTCCAGCACTGTCTAATCTACTTAAACTACAAACTAATACCAGACAACTTCGCTCTAGTGATAAGCACTATCTAATCTACTTAAACTACAAACTAATACCAGACAACTTCGCTCTAGTGATAAGCACTATCTAATCTACTTAAACTACAAACTAATACCAGACAACTTCACTCTAGTGATAAGCGCTATCTAATTTACTTAAGCTACAAACTAATCCCAGACAACTTCGCTCTAGTGATAAGCACTATCTAATCTACTTAAACTACAAACTAATACCAGACAACTTTGCTCTAGTGATAACCGCTATGTAATCTACTTAAACTACAAACTAATACCAGACAACTTCACTCTAGTGATAAGCACTATCTAATCTACTTAAACTACAAACTAATACCAGACAACTTCACTCTAGTGATAAGCACTATCTAATCTACTTAAACTACAAACTAATACCAGACAACGTCACTCTAGTGATAAGCACTATCTAATCTACTTAAACTACAAACTAATACCACCTGAAACCCCCCCAGCACTATCTAATCTACTTAAACTACAAACTAATACCAGACAACTTTGCTCTAGTGATAAGCACTATCTAATCTACTTAAACTACAAACTAATACCAGACAACTTCACTCTAATGATAAGCATTATCTAATCTACTTAAACTACAAACTAATACCAGACAACTTCGCTCTAGTGATAAGCACTATCTAATCTACTTAAACTACAAACTAATACCAGACATCACTCTAGTGATAAGCACTATCTAATCTACTTAAACTACAAACTAATACCAGACAACTTCACTCTAGTGATAAGCATTATCTAATCTACCTAAACTACAAACTAATACCAGACAACTTCACTCTAGTGATAAGCACTATCTAATTTACTTAAACTACAAACTAACACCAGACAACTTCGCTGTAGTGATAAGTGCTATCTAATCTACTTAAACTACAAACTAATACCAGACAACTTCACTTTATAGGATCATAGGTTCATACTAGGCTAACTGCCCTTGCGAGCCATTGTAAGCCTAGCCAATCATCCCTTGTGAGACTCAAACCCTGCACCTTATGTTTGTAAGGCAAACACCTTAACCATTAGGCCATCCTCCCACCCCTTAGTGATAAGCACTATCTAATCTACTTAAACTACAAACTAATACCAGACGACTTTGCTCTAGTGAGAAGCGCTATCTAATCTACTTAAACTACAAACTAATACCAGACAACTTCACTCTAGTGATAAGCGCTATCTAATCTACTTAAACTACAAACTAATACCAGACAACTTCGCTCTAGTGATAAGCACTATCTAATCTACTTAAACTACAAACTAATACCAGACAACTTTGCTCTAGTGGTAAGCACTATCTAATCTACTTAAACTACAAACTAATACCAGACAACTTTGCTCTTGTGATAAGTGCTATCTAATCTACTTAAACTACAAACTAATACTACCTGAAACCCCCCCAGCACTATCTAATCTACTTAAACTACAAACTAATACCAGACAACTTCGCTCTAGTGATAAGCGCTATCTAATCTACTTAAACTACAAACTAATACCAGACAACTTCACTCTAGTGATAAGCACTATCTAATCTACTTAAACTACAAACTAATACCAGACAACCTCACTCTAGTGATAAGCAAACTACAAACTAATACCAGACAACTTCACTCTAGTGATAAGCACTATGTAATCTACTTAAACTACAAACTAATACCAGACAACTTCACTCTAGTGATAAGCACTATCTAATCTACATAAACTACAAACTAATATCAGACAACTTTGCTCTAGTGATAAGCACTATATAATCTACTTAAACTACAAACTAATACCAGACACCTTCGCTCTAGTGATAAAAGACTAATCAATGTGACCAAAAGCAATAACACAGCAGGTAACTCCCTCTTCCTTAACTACATTGGTAAAATTTGGAACTCATTAACTTCTGCTATTACCTCAGCCAACTCAATGGTTACATTCAAAAGGCTACTAAAAGAACACCTAAAACTCACATGACTATGCCCCTGCTACCCACCAGGTTGACCCATATCACACCCTCTGACCCACTCTCATGCTCCCTTTCACTTCTATCCCTTCAAGAAGAATCGTGACTCCTCCATATAGTGCCTCACCTGCGAACACCCACACCAACAGTCAGCAATTATACACATTCCAACTTTAAACCCAACCACATCTCACAAAACTAACCCTAACATCCACTCCCAACCCCCTTTTACTTACATTTATCTAAATCAATGTTATTACTGGAAACCAGTACATTCTAAGTACTACTTTACTCTGTCTTAAACTATGAAATTTTGTTAAAACTTGCCACTGCCAATGAATATTGTACTTTGTAACTTTAAAATTATAGAATCTTGTTAAATCATGTATTTTCCTATGAATACTTGCTTGGTATGTAGAAATCTCATAGCTGTTTGTTCTTAATCTGTGGAGCTTTTCTCCCCGGGCCTCCGCTGAAAATGGACTTGTATCCAGTCGGACTCTCCCGGTCAACAAATGTGAAATAAAATAATAAATAAGTAAATGAAAACTTTTCAGTTGAAACGCATATGTAACTCAATGCGCTTAAAACTGAGGCATGTTAAAACAAGGGAGAAAAGGTAAAGGAAGGCGTCTCACCTTGAGATGACATAAATATTTATGTCACAAATGGGCAGAGAGAGGCAGGGTTGTACAAGATGCAAGGGGGTGTTGCTTTGGTCCAGTTTTTGCCACATAGAAAGGTGGCAACCCTAATATGGTATGTCTACAGCTAGTGAGGTTTGGCTTTACTGCCTTGAATGTACCCATAAAGACTTAAAAAGTAGAAAGACATGTGCGTTCAGAAACCATTTCGCAGAAATCCTGGCTTGTCCTTAAGGGGTCATTTGCATATATCCCATGGGCCTCCACTTCAGGGGGTTTAAGGTGTTACAGAGTGAAAAGTCTAGCTTGACTGGATCTTTCACACATTTTTTTTCCAAATGGTTTGCCTGTGTAACACTTTTACCCTCTGTTTTGGCCATTGTTTAAATGGTATCATTCGGCTGATGAAATCTGAGCACTGAATTGATAGAACAAACCCTATCTATAAGTTTTACTTCTAGATTTGTTCATGCAGTTCAGAACTTTAAGCCAGAAGCAAATATTTTTCTTCAATATTTAATAATACATTTATTCAGGTTATATGTTTTCTTTCTTGTTAGGATTCCATATTAGTTCATTGGAAATATAGTCATTTGGACAGGCAGATCACGCCAATCAGTTGACCCAGATTTTGCTGTATATTTTGCTCTGTCCCTCATAAAATATCAGGCAGATCACTGAAGAGTGCAGTCCATCAATAATGATGGACATTAAAGTTTCGTATTTCTTCAGGAAATGCATGTTGATGCAAAGCTTTTTGCTGTATTAACTTTTTATGTGAACAAATTTAGACTCGTGCTATCATAAAATTTAAAAATCGTCCTTGATTTTGAGCCTTCTTGCACCATTGTTTTTGGTTCCTCTAAAATGAATCAAACTAAAAATCCCAAGCATCAGAAATGCTAAAAACTAATGCGTGAAATACAGAAGGGAAAAAAGTTAGTATGTTTCTGTAGTGAGGCAAGTCCCCTGCACCCCTTGATGGGGAGGGGCAAGCCCACTCCCTACCCCCACAAAATTAGATATGCCAACTCTATGATCATACCAACTCAAAGAAGAGAGAAATCTCCCAAAACAAAGCAATCGCTGCTAGCAGTCACTTAGAAATTGCACTGGTGGTGATTTCATATGGAAAACAGTGAGTGACATTATGTTCTTCAGTGTCTTGTGTTGCAAGCAACTGACATTAGGGGAGTTTCAACTTCTATAGAGGTTCCATATTTTTTGCTTTGCCCCTAATTCTTGAGCAAAGTTGAGAGCTATAAGGCAGATTTATATTCATTTTGTCCTGCATTAAGTGGTTGGCCTGTATTTTGTTCAAGGATTACATGTTGCAAGGTTATGCGAAAATACTTTTTATATCTGATTTTTATCTCCTTGCTGTCTGCCCCCACCAGCTCTTTGTGAACTCCAGTTTAAGGATTTATTGTTACAGGAGCCCTCACAAATAGGACCTGAACTTGTCACCTATGCAACTGGAATTGAAAAGACAGCACCTATACTGTTTCATAATCTTGGTGTACCGATAGGTGTTTTCTCTGGTGAAAACATCAAGATTATCGTCTGAATTAGTGGGATTATGACCTGGAAGATTACCATGTAGAAATGCTTGGGGTCCACAATCTAGGTTAAATAATTCTTACTGAAGACTGCTTTAAGGGTGCCTGATTTACTGGATACAAGAAATAAGTCAGAGTAGATCCTCATTTAATTCTGTTTTTTAAGCTCCAGTTTGATGACTCTCTTAGGAACTGACTGCATTTTATAGAGGACAAAGTTATGAGGCATGGTAGGATGGAGAGATTAGACTACAACAGTGGTTAGCAGTACTGCATGACCTCCCAAAATGCATGACCACTACAAATGAAAAGATGCCATGTAGCATCCTGTCATGAAAATAAGCATTTGAAATAATCCATGGACTTGAGGGTAAGAGCAAGCAGACATGGATGTTGGTTGATGAATCTAGAAAACCAATGGGATTCATGGCAATAGCAGGAAGGTCTGGTATGTGAGGCCCTTGATGCCATGTACATGAGTGGACACCGCTGGACACACCATGAGTAAAGGTGTTGCTGATTTCTGATATTGTAACTGTATGTCTTGTGTGGTGGATTAAAGAGCATCTCAACAGAACAACAAGGTCTTTATCAGAACTACAGCCCTGAGATGGTGTCAGTCCTACAGACCTGAGATGGTGTCAGTCCTACAGACCTGAGATAGTGTCATAGATGTTTTCCTAAAAGAATTGCTGCTGTCAAAGCATATTCATAACATTGGCTTTGAGGTCCAACTTGATCATGATGAGATGCAACCAGGCCTGAGATTAGAGAAACATTCCTAGACCAGGCATGAGATTAGAGAAACTTTCCCAGGCCAAGCCTGAGATTAGATAAACATTCCCAGACCAGGTCTGAGATTAGAGAAACATTCCCAGACCAGGCATGAGATTAGATAAACATTCCCAGACCAGGCCAGAGATTAGAGAAACATTCCCAGACAGGCATGAGATTAGATAAACATTCCCAGACCAGGCCAGAGATTAGAGAAACATTCCCAGACCAGGCATGAGATTAGAGAAACATTCCCAGACCAAGCCTGAGATTAGAGAAACATTCCCAGACCAGGCATGAGATTAGAGAAACATTCCCAGACCAAGCCTGAGATTAGAGAAACATTCCCAGACCAAGCATGAGATTAGAGAAACATTCCCATCCTGGTGAACCTGTTCACCAGTACTGAGTTCTGAGGCAGGACCAGGCATGAGATTAGAGAAACATTCCCAGACCAGACATGAGATTAGAGAAATATTCTCATCCTGGTGACCCTGCTCTTCAGTACTGAGTTCTGAGGCAGGACCAGGGATGAGATTAAAGAAACATTCCCAGACCAGGCATGAGATTAGAGAAACATTCCCATCCTGGTGAACCTGCTCACCAGTACTGAATTCTGAAGCAGGGGATATGAAATGCGTTTTGGTGATATAAATAACTGTATTTAGTAGAGGCTCTGGAAAGTGCATCAGTAGTACTTTAGGTTTGAAATATCTAATTCAGAAGAACAATGCAGCCATATTAGATACTCATAATAGCAAAGAAGGAGGACTTCCACTCCAGCTGATATTTATACATCGAGAGAGAGTGCAGTACATTGAGTCAGGGTTCATAAACCTGCAGTCTGAATAACTAACACCGTCAAACTCAACACGCTGACATTAGTGGAGATATCCCTTGCCCCATATTCAACTCATATGTGTTATCACTTGCTTCTAGGTAATGCGCTCAGGAGTTTAAGAGGGATTTTGTTTCAGTGAGAAGCATCTGCAGCTAAAGCTGCACCACTTGATGAAACACAATAGGCACTATGTACATAGCTATAGCTATCTATCTATCTATCTATCTATCTATCTATCTATCTATCTATCTATCTATCTATCTGTCTGTCTATCTATATATGTGTGTGTGTGTGTGTGTGTGTGTGTGTGTGTGTGTGTGTGTGTGTGTGTGTGTGTGTGTGTGTGTGTGTGTGTGTGTGTGTGTGTGTGAAGGTTGCCAGCCTAGCTAGATAGAATTTTGTAGATAATTCTGTCATTTGCAAATATTAATATAAGCCATAGGCTTTTTCTCTTAAATGTAAGAAAATTGTGTTAACTGTTGAATGTCAAAAATGTAGCAACAGTGCACTCTGCTGGAAGAAAGCTGATAAATCAAGCATTGTATGACTGATCTCAAATTCGGATCCGTGATGTCTGGACCAGCAGATTCTTTCTATTGTTTTGAGACCATAATTAATTGCTGAATTTTACATATATAATGTCTTTAATTGCTGTGGTTTCCTGACCAGGTGCAAGATCAAAGATATGTTAAACTCTGAGTTTCTGATAGCCTGGGAACCAGAGAAGAATGATGTAATCTAAAATGAGTCAGCAGTGATGTATTGTCAATTTAAAAGACTGTCTCAGAGAGTGCGAGAGAGAGAGAGCATTTTGCATTTTGGATTTTGTCTAAAGCTGACAACAACTCACCAGTACTCAGCTTTTGCTCTGTATGTAAGTTTATTTAGAACTGTGATCGCTCTTAGGAAAAGATAGAAAACAGTAAGTTTAGTCTAGCTGTTTTCTATATTTATGTCTGAACTATTCAACAGTGGGTTGGGAGGGTGGCCTACTGGTTAAAGTGTTTGCCTTACAAACAGAAGGTGCAGGGTGTGAGTCTCACAAGGGATAATTGGCTAGGTTTAAAATAGCTCGCAAGGGCAGTTAGCTTAGTACTAATCTATGAACCTATGAATTATTTTAAGCATTTCCTGTGATGTCTGAACTCTTGACTAGCACTGTGTAGCAAGAAATATTGCCTTGTGTTTTTAATATTTATTATTAAATATTTTTAAACCTTTCAACTGTGGCTGTTTTGTGTAGAGATACTTTAAGCTATAGAGTACATTGCATGTATATAGTGATACTGTACAAAGCCACGTTCTGGTCACACTTACTAACTGGATAATAATATTGCACAGTAATAATTGGACACACTTTGGTAAGGGTCTTTTTAGTAGCTGATATTAGGGGTTCTGGTGGCAGTGAATTACTACCTTATAGCCTGGGCAGAAGGGGCATACCTAGTGAACTTGTGCCAGCCTTCCCCAGGAGTGTCTGTGTGGTTGTATAAAAATCATATCTCAAAGTGTGTGTGTGTGTGTGTGTGTGTGTGTGTGTGTGTGTGTGTGTGTGTGTGTGTGTGTGTGTGTGTCAGCTACTTGAACAGGGACACGAAGCACTGGTTGGACAGAGGGAGTGCTGGGAGGACTTGGCTTGGAACGCTGGCTAAGGACTCTAGTCTATAGCTGTGCCAGTGGGGAGTCTTACTGGGGATCTGGAGGGAAAGGAAGAAACCAGCCTCAGACTGTGATCTCTGTGTGCTCTTGAGGGAAATTGTACTTTACTGCGTGTGTGTGTATTTGTTATCCTTCCCAAGCTGGACGCCCCTCACTGGTGTTAGTGGTGAGGATTGAGGCTCCTTGATTACTACACCAGTGCACGGGCATCACAATATATATATATATATATATATATATATATATATATATATATATATATATATATATATATAGGTCATAGTTATATCGCCAAGATTCCAGTTCTCTGAATTCCAAATCACCAAGACCTGAACTCTGAAAGACCACTTCAACGAAACAGCACTATGCCAAAAAACACACCACCAAAACAACACAGCACACCAAAAAACAACATTACAACAATCCCTACAACATTTTTACAGGGAGCAAGCCACCTTGCACCCCCCACACCCCCTGCTAATTATACATACCAACTCCAAGGGCGCACTAGAGTGATAGAAAATGTATACTATAGCAATAACCGACGACGTTGGTGTGGAATATTAAAATTTTGACAGATGGAGTGATTAAATAAAGCCAACCGTAGGTAAATTTCAATATACCACAACCACAGAGTCGGTTATTGCTATTATACAATGATATTATTTAAGAAAAAAAATGTACTTTTCTTAAATAATGTCTTTGTATAATGGTGCATTACTGTTCTTCCGCGGCTGGTGGTATACTGCTTCCCTGTGTTGATACTGCGCATGCGTATGGGGCTTGCATTCCCATGCATACCCAGTACATCAGTGCTCAGGAAAGAAAGTAACGGAGAAAAGAAGATGTCCATTGCTCTGCTTTTCCTTTTTTTCTTTTTTTTTTAATTAAAAAAAAAAGGTTCGGGAAGTTTAGGGTAGGAGAGAGACAGAATGGAGGAAATACAAGGGAAATCAGGTACGTGTCTTTAGTTTTAAACAACGTACCTGATTTCCCTTGTATTTTCTGCATGGTGTCTCTCTTGTATGTCCGGAGTCTGGACTACAAATTTTGTTTTAATTTTTGTTGGAAAAAAGTTACAATTAAAGAATATATCAACGGGAAAAAGCCCGGGTGACCGGACCTTTTTCCGTTGGTATATACAACGTGCACGCTAGTTGGCTGGCCAATCAGCGTGCTCGTTTTAGAATGTTAATGGCCAGTCATTCTATAATTCCCGATCATCAATGTACTGAGATGTCCATTTAAAACTATGGACACTTTGGCATACTGCTTTTTCATTGAAGTGGTCTTTCAGAGTTCTGGTCTCAGTGGTTTAGAATTTGGAGAAATGGAATTTCAGTGACGTCACTGGGACCCATATAGATATATATATCTATATATATATATATATATATATATATATATATATATATATATATATATATATATATATATATATATATATATATATATATATATATATATATATATATATTACACACACACACACACACACTCACATATATGTGTGTGTGTGTGTGTGTGTGTGTGTGTGTGTGTGTGTGTGTGTGTGTGTGTGTGTGTAACCTCATTGTTACGCTAATGACCCCACAGGTATTTTTAAGCCTAGCTACGCTTCCCAAAGGTGAGAATCAAACCCTGTAACTTATGTTTGTAAGGTAAACACCGTAACCGTTATTCCATTATGCCAACCCCAACCCTGTAATAGGTTTAGTACTTTTGAGTAAAACACTCAAATTTTGACATTTCTTTGGCCACCAATATGTTTTGATCAACAAAAACAGATGGTTTACAAGTGTGTGAAAGCAACAATCCCCAGTAGGGGAACATGACTTTTCTCTGGGGATTGTATTATCCTAGGATTAGTATATATAATTAGTAGGGGGTATGGGGCTGCAGATGGGCTTGCCTCCCCTGCAAAGTAATTGCATTTTATTTTGCATGCTCTGTTGAGTTAATCCGCTACGGAATGTCCTACCCCCCTCCATAACACAAACTGAGTCTATGACAACCTTCAAAGTCACCCTAAAAAAATCACTTTCTTAATAATCACATCTGTCCTTGTGATCAGAACTTCATACCATCATAAACCAACACCAGTGAGTTTACTGACAAGAATACCCCATTTTTTAAATCAACTGAAATACTAGTAAACCAACTATACTTCTGTGACTTTCACTTAAACAGAGTATACTAATCAATATTTAATCCTTAAGAAACTTCCACAAGACAAAAGTATAATCTCCTTCATATTGTACAGAATATACAGTGTGTCATGATTGTTTATATTGAATGTCCTCGACAAGTGATCCATTTATATACTGTGCAAGTTCTACTGTCATTTATATTCACTGCATAATGACATTGTACTCTGCATATTTCTAGCACTAAGAAATGCTATTTATATCTCTATGGTTTCTTATTATTGTAAATCGTATCCTGTTGTATAATAATTTGTGTTTAGTTGTTTGCTATAGCCATTTTTAATTTGTTACTGGAGGTTTTCTCCCCGGGCCTCCATTGAAAATGGGTTATTCTGGCCCAGTGGACTTTCCCATTCAACAAATGTCAATAAATAAATAAATACATTAGATAGATAGATAGATAGATAGATAGATAGATAGATAGATAGATAGATAGATAGATAGATCTGCATCATCTCCATGAAGCAACATGGCATTCTGTTTTTGTGTGTGTGTGTGTGTGTGTGTGCACGCGAGCATGCGCGTGTGTGTGTGTGTGTGTGTGTGTGTGTGTGTGTGTGTGTGTGTGTGTGTGTCTATATATAAATATACAGATATACATAAATTTACTATTGGCATTTAGAATCCCCTTCAGTCAACCATTTAGAATGTCGACCCGAAAGGCTGAATCCTGAATGCCGAGAAGTAAACCAAAGTGAAAATGAATACATCGACAACCATGGTTCGATGTATTCGACATTGCAGGAGGTGATGTCACCTCTTGCTATGCACATTAATGTACCGCTACACTCTACAATCAACCCTATGCCCCCCACACCACCTCCACATTAAATATACCAACTCTGAGATCACACTACAGTGTGGAAATCGACTAATTCCCTGTTCTTCACTGAACCATGATC
The DNA here is from genome assembly GCF_019279795.1 of Protopterus annectens. Lineage (NCBI taxonomy): Eukaryota > Metazoa > Chordata > Ceratodontiformes > Protopteridae > Protopterus > Protopterus annectens. Next base: position 1,476,067,577 of record NC_056726.1, read on the forward strand.
TCCCTGCACAATGTCAAACCCAAATGCTCAAATTATACTACCCACTTGCTGTAGTGTAGTCGATATATTTTGTTTGACATTCTGCTGACTTGAAAACTGCAAGTCGACCACATGCCAGTCAACTGATGCAGTTTCAAGGTTTTCAGCGTAAACCATATACATATATATATAGATAGCTATAGATACAGATATAGATATAGATATAGATATGGATAAAAATATGTTGTTTTTTTACAGGTTTTTTACAGGTTCAAGTTTTTTTTTACAGGTTCAAGTTCAGAAGGCTGTGAGTTCTATTCTCACCCCAGGTAACTGAATTAATTTCCCATTACTGACACTGCAATGTAGCATTAGGGGGTGCAGCCCTTCTAACTGTCCTTTGGATGAAATGTTAAACTGAGGCTCCAGCTGCCTGAGATGGTAGTAGCTCAAGTTGATGTAGAAGGTTCGACAATACTTAAAAAATTTCCATAATCAAGTGGGACTAAGCTAGTCAAGAAAGTATATATAAATATACACATTCGCAGCTATCCAAAAATATAATATCACATACAAGGTGCACAAAAAAAAACATTTCATATAAAAAAACAATAAACCAGCACCCTGGCATGATAAAAAACAAACATTTATTTCCTTGTGCAATTGGAAAGAGAGATAAACCAGTTTCTCTTATGCAAGTGATATATATATATATATATATATATATATATATATATATATATATATATATATATATATATAGCTATAGATATAGATATATACATACGAATTTATCTCACTTCATTATCGAATCTCAGTTTGTTGACACTCAAAATATTGAACTTCCACTTCATCGAAGCAGCGGAACAATGAAGATCTTCCCAGGGTAAGTAACCACGTACCCAAAAAGAAACAAAATCCAAACCACACCATCCCTAACCCACCTAGGTAGGAGGCTACACTCCACACACTCCTCCTAACTAAATATACCAAGTCTGAGATTGCACTACAGTTGGGAAAAGGGCAAAGTTCACCGTCTCGCACAACAGGTTACTTACCCTGGGAAGATCTTCTTTGTACCACTGCTTCGATAAAGTGGGAGTTCGATATTTTGAGTGTCAACAAAGTGAGATTTGATAATACGAGATTTTGACAGAGTCAGATAGACCCACACACACATACAAACACACACACACACACACACACACACACACACACACACACACACACACACACACACACACACACACACACACACACACACATACAATTGTCCTTGCTTTTTCTCCTGAAACATGGATTAAAATAGTCAAAGAAAAGCAGTGCACTTACTAAAATAATGATAATTATTTTTAATTAAAAAAGCTTACCCACCACACACTTTCTTTGAAGCTGGGGAAGACAATTGCCAAAGCTCTTTAGTATGTTGTCACGTGTCCAAATCTTCTTCTTCCTCCAAACACACCAGTGCCATATTTTATGAGCCTCCTTAACAAAGACTTAAATTCTCCCTCTCTATAAAATGTTTTAGATCTCTTTTCAAATATCACATGGAGTCTCAGTAGATACAAAAATCATTACCAGAACCCTAGTGATTTCAACATACAAAATAAAAAGTCACCAAAGCAATGGATTAAGGCAAAATATTACATAGCACATACCTCAACCTGGCCAAAGCTTTTGACTCAGGCATAATAGAAAAGCTAAATAAACTGGGAATAAACTTCTCTGTTGCCACTAGTTTGCCAAATGGCTCACAGATAGGATGCAGATAATCTAAATAGGGGACATTACCTGCACAATGAGACCAGTCATCAGTGGAGTCCTCCAATGTTCTCTGTTGGGACCTCTCCTGTTTGGCATCTACTTTTGTGAAATAAAAATCAACAGCAAAGGGCTCTGGCTGACTAAGGTTGCAGATGGCTGTAAGCTAAGAGCAGTCATTGCATTTCCAAATGACTTACCCATCCTGTAGAAAGTTTTGTCTCATATAAATAGCTGGTGTCAAAATCATGGTCTGAAACTTAATGCCAAAAAATGCATTATTGCATCCTTTGGGAAGTCATCTACCCAGGTAACTACAACATTGACAATACTCCCCTAAGAGTTGATCCAGTTGTTTGGGACTTGGGAACTTATGAGGACAGTGACCTAACCTTTGACCAACATGTGTCTATTGTTGTAAGAAAGTCCTATATTGCACAGCTTATAAACAAAGTGATTATGTCTGGATCTAGGGATGTTATTGCCTCCCTTACTCAGCCCTCATCAGGCCAGTCAACAAGAGTGCCTACAGAGATACCTTACCAAGAGCATACAAGGCCAAAACAACATGTCCTACATGGACCAAGTCAAAGTAATGTCGTTATACTTGGTGTCCTACAGACTGCAAAGAGGTGACCTGTGTCTGGCATACAAGGCATCTTCCAACATAATACTGATGGAGTTAGTGCACATCAGCAAGTTAAGTGGCATCAGGAATACTCAGTCTAGCAATCTAAACCTCTTTTGCAACATGAAAAGAACAGTATGGTGGGCAAGTGTATTGCACAGAGGATACCTATGCTATGGGACAAACTCCTCATCCTCATAATACAAAATTCATCCCTGCGAATTTTCAAACACAACTTAGATCTATGGATGGGAAACAGAAAATGTATCTGAGTACTGTCCCCTGTAGTACTAATGGAGAGAGACAGTTCCTAAATGCTTTGTACCATGCATGGATCCCCTCTAATTATCTATCCAATCCCTCAGAGCCACACGCTCCAGGGATCTAAACCTTATTATCACAATAAACAAAACATGCTGGAGGGATAGGCTCCTGACCCAGAGACCCCCCCAGATTGTGGAATAGACTCTTCAAATGGAACCTTGATGATTGGATGGGAGAAAGGAAATTCACCCCAGGGATCACATCAGTCGCCCTGCTAGACAGGGTTCCAGGGAAGTAAATATTGTGGGAAGAAATAGCCAGGGAATTGTTATGACTAGGCTTGTATAGGCCCTAGGGCCGATAGCCTAGTAACAACCTATGAACCTATGGTATGATCAGTGTTATTCTCATTAGGGGTGATATATAATTATTGGTCATAGGATGGATTAGATCAATCTATAACCAAATGGAATACATTATTTAAGCACAAAAAGGGAAAACAAGTTGGGTTTAAAATGGCCTGCAAGGGCAGCTACCTAGTACTTACCCATGAACCTGTGAACTTAAAAGCTGTTTTCAGCTCTGGATAATGAGGAGAGGGTTGAACAATCATTACCCATTTTTATATATACATTACTCTAACCCCTCTGACCTATAATAACTGCAACATTGCATCTTTAGTACTAAATATGCACAATCCTATGAAAATTAACTGGTCCTGACAGCACTTCCTCTGTCTTGTGCAACAGTAAATAGCAGGCCAAATCTTTTAGAGACTTGAGGATGCGGCACCCTTGCATAAAAGTGCCTGTCAAACAATCCTCATTCCCTCAAATAACCAAAAGAGTTAGTTCTTTCTAGGCGTTTTGTTTTCATACTCTCCATCTCTGCTGATCTCTCAGCTATATCAGTTCTTGAATATTTATGTATTTGTTTATTTATTAGCATTTGTTTACTGCAATAATCCAGCTGGTCATGAGGCTTTTTTTCAGTGTAGGCCCAGGGTGAAAAGCTCAACACAAAATACATAGATTGAGTTTACAAATGGTTGCATTAAGCGAGAGGAATACAAATCTGATTAAAATATTACTAACAATTATTAGTTAATGGTTGAAAGACAAAGAAGTATATCTTACTGAGATGAGTAGTTAGTTTTAACTATTAAACCGAAAGCAAAAAGAAATAAGAAATGTTGACATGAACAGCAATTAAGCAGAACTATTAAAATACTAAAATGACTTATTTGCACTGCACATGTTACAGTCACGTCTAAAGGTATCAACTTATTCAACAAGGGAGAAGAGAGTGAGGTATGTCTGAGCAAACAAGTACGTTATTATAAGTCTGAAGATGTACGTGAAAGTTTCCATAAGGTATATGATGGAAAATTAAATAAAGTAAAAAGTATTAAACTAGGTAGTAAAAAAATAATAGAAGAAGTGAGTGAAGTAAATAAAGAAATAATGTTTTTTGTTACCAAATACACTATATTTTCAGAAAAAATGAATAGATTAATAAAGGATTATTGGAAGCAGATTATTAGAGGAGTAGCCATCTTTCTTCTCTCACCCCTACCTGGCTGCTGTGTGCCCTGCTCTGGGGTTTGTCCTACACCTTCTGTTCCTGTATCTCCCTATACTAGTTCACCTGAATACACCCAGTTGGACGCCTAAGAAAGTTAACCTAACTCTAAGAAATTGTCTACCGACTCCCTGGGAGAACACCCTGATAAAAGACAGTGAAACCTTCTGTTCCTGTATCTCCCTGTACTAGTTCACCTGAATACACCCAGTTGAATACACCCAGTTGGACGCCTAAGAAAGTTAACCTAACTCTAAGAAATTGTCTACGGACTCCCTGGGAGAACACCCTGATAAAAGACAGTGAAACCTTCTGTTCCTATATCTCCCTGTACTAGTTCACTTGAATACACCCAGTTGGATGCCTAAGAAAGTTAACCTAACTCTAAGAAATTGTCTACCGACTCCCTGGGAGAACACCCTGACAAAAGACAGTGAAACCTTCTGTTCCTATATCTCCCTGTACTAGTTCACCTGAATACACCTAGTTGGACGCCTAAGAAAGTTAACCTAACGCTAAGAAATTGTCTACCGACTGATAAAAGACAGTGAAAGTATGTGTTGTTATAGCTTAGAAGCAACTGTATGAAGTAGAACTTGACATAGATATTGCTAGGTAGGCAAGCCTCTCTGTTAGGTTAGCCAGCAGCCAACCCCCCCCCCCCGCCAAGTTTTTATTTTCTCTCTGAATATACTGGAACTCAGCCCATACCATCTTTATACCTAAGTATTAGTTACCTCCCCCATCCCTGGCCAGACATCCCCTTAGGAGACCCTCCTAACTGGAGTAAAAGGAATGACCACTAGGTAGCCCCTCTATTTCAGCTGCAAATATTTCTCTATTCTCCCTTGCTTATCCTACTTCTCTAACTGCATTCCAGCTTTTCCTTTGACTATCTATTTCACTATATTTTCCCCTTATATCTTTATTTACACTCTATTCCCCACATACACCTACTCCTAACAGCCTCTCTACAGTGCTCCATAATCTCTTACCTTCTGACTTACCTGCATTTCTTCATTCCTCACTGATTGTCACCCCTGACAATCCACTCAGTTCATCCCTCGCCGCTCACTCCACTCCCTACCCTACCCCCAATTCCCACCCACCCCCAGTGCATCCACATTTATACCTAACAAACCACACCCCCTCCCCTTTTCCTCCAATTACAATCCTGACCACAATTAACCAATCTTCTCTTTCCCTCCAAACCTCTATTTTTCAAACACACCCTCTCTCATACACCATTACCTTAGCCTTACTATACCACTCCCACTACATTTGTACTGTTTACCAAAACTTAATTACCCACCTTTAAAATGTACAAACTCCATACCCAAGTACTCAGACATACCTCACTCATGCTCTCACTTATTCCCCCTTTAATATTAGCACACATCATAACCTCATACGAACACCCACTACTATCACACCTCACCAACCCAAATAAACAAATTTGCACTGCACATGTTACAGTCACGTCTAAAGGTATCAACTTATTCAACAAGGGAGAAGAGAGTGAGGTATGTCTGAGCAAACAAGTACGTTATTATAAGTCTGAAGATGTACGTGAAAGTTTCCATAAGGTATATGATGGAAAATTAAATAAAGTAAAAAGTATTAAACTAGGTAGTAAAAATAATAGAAGAAGTGAGTGAAGTAAATAAAGAAATAATGTTTTTTGTTACCAAATACACTATATTTTCAGAAAAAATGAATAGATTAATAAAGGATTATTGGAAGCAGATTATTAGAGGAGTAGCCATCTTTCTTCTCTCACCCCTACCTGGCTGCTGTGTGCCCTGCTCTGGGGTTTGTCCTACACCTTCTGTTCCTGTATCTCCCTATACTAGTTCACCTGAATACACCCAGTTGGACGCCTAAGAAAGTTAACCTAACTCTAAGAAATTGTCTACCGACTCCTGGGAGAACACCCTGATAAAGACAGTGAAACCTTCTGTTCCTGTATCTCCCTGTACTAGTTCACCTGAATACACCCAGTTGAATACACCCAGTTGGACGCCTAAGAAAGTTAACCTAACTCTAAGAAATTGTCTACGGACTCCCTGGGAGAACACCCTGATAAAAGACAGTGAAACCTTCTGTTCCTATATCTCCCTGTACTAGTTCACTTGAATACACCCAGTTGGATGCCTAAGAAAGTTAACCTAACTCTAAGAAATTGTCTACCGACTCCTGGGAGAACACCCTGACAAAAGACAGTGAAACCTTCTGTTCCTATATCTCCCTGTACTAGTTCACCTGAATACACCTAGTTGGACGCCTAAGAAAGTTAACCTAACGCTAAGAAATTGTCTACCGACTGATAAAAGACAGTGAAAGTATGTGTTGTTATAGCTTAGAAGCAACTGTATGAAGTAGAACTTGACATAGATATTGCTAGGTAGGCAAGCCTCTCTGTTAGGTTAGCCAGCAGCCAACCCCCCCCCACCCCCACCCCGCTCCAAGTTTTTATTTTCTCTCTGAATATACTGGAACTCAGCCCATACCATCTTTATACCTAAGTATTAGTTACCTCCCCCATCCCTGGCCAGACATCCCCTTAGGAGACCCTCCTAACTGGAGTAAAAGGAATGACCACTAGGTAGCCCCTCTATTTCAGCTGCAAATATTTCTCTATTCTCCCTTGCTTATCCTACTTCTCTAACTGCATTCCAGCTTTTCCTTTGACTATCTATTTCACTATATTTTCCCCTTATATCTTTATTTACACTCTATTCCCCACATACACCTACTCCTAACAGCCTCTCTACAGTGCTCCATAATCTCTTACCTTCTGACTTACCTGCATTTCTTCATTCCTCACTGATTGTCACCCCTGACAATCCACTCTTGTGTCTCCCAACAACTTACATTCTTTCCCTTATCAAAAAACACAAACCATGTACATCCTCTGCAGACCTATTACCCTCAGAATAATTGCAATTAGCGGCCAAATCTATAGCCTACCCAATTTCCATTCTTATCAACAGAACCATCACTTAGGGATATGTCCCTAAACTTTGGAAAGTCTCTCATATTCTACCTCTTCATAAGGGTGGATATTCTACTGATATCTCCAACTACCGCCCTATAGCCTTACTCTCCCCCTTATCAAAGATTATGGAAAGATGTATACACAAGCAACTGCTTGACCATCTTCTCAAAAATAACTTACTCTCTAATACCCAACATGGTTTCAGACCTTCCCATAGTGCCACCACTGCCCTCGTCTCCTTTACAGACAAAATCAACAAAAATCTTAACCATAACACCCTTTCCTCTGCACTTTTTCTAGACCTATCCAAGGCTTTTGACATGGTCAACCACCAGATACTATTACAAATTCTTCAATCTTTGTCTCTGGAATCCCAACCTATTAACTGGTTTAAGTTTAACTCCCTCACACAACATATATTTAATTCTGTAGAAGAATGGTTCTCTCAACGCTGTCTACTACTTAACCCCCAAAAAACTAAACTGCTCCTCTTCACACCTTCCAGTAAATCTCCCCACATAGACTTTACTATAACATCCAAAAATGGCACACCTATAATCACAAGATCCTACAACCAAACTACCAGGCATTACCATTGACAATAACCTTAACTTTGACACCCATATAAACAACACAGTGAAAACGATTAACAAAAAAATAGGCTCTCTTTACAGAATCAAACCTTTCCTCACTCCAGAATCTAGAAAAACTATAGCCCACTCGCACCTTATCACACCACTTCTCTATGCCTCTCCCATATTTACTAACTTATCAAAAAGAATATTTTGAAATTAGAAAACTCCTACCACAACATAGCCAAATTTGCCACAGGCAACCCTTTTAGAACCCACCACTGTATTAATCTAAAACAACTAGGCTGGCTAGAACTTCAGCAGCAATTAAAAATTAATCAACTAGGCATTGCCCATCAAATTCTTCATCAACCTGACAAAACACCTATACCATCTACTCTTATTTACCCCTATCATAACCTACAGTCCCTAAGATCTGAACACAAACTTCATGTAAATATTGACAAAGCAAACAACAAGGCTGGTGATTCCCTGTTCTCTAACACTGTTGGAAAAGACTGGAACAGACTCCCCTCTGAACTTTCTAGTATTCTCTCAAAATCTCTCTTTAAAAAGAAACTCGAGCTCTACCTTAAAACAAAATGGATGTGCCCCTGTACTAATCCTGACTAACCTTTATTTCTTGACCCCTGACGAAATATCCAGCTAGACTAGCCTGGTCAACAAATGTAAAATAAAATAAAATAAAATAAATAAATAGAGAATTGCCCTCTGTCACAAGTAGAATTAAAAATTTCTTACAAGAGGGGTAGAAGTTTGAAAGAATTTTTAGTGCATGGGAAATTTAAAAGGCCGAAGGAAAAGTTGCTGAGAAATATGGAGATGATAGGGACCTTTCCGTGTGGAAAGTGTTCCATCTGTCAACATATAGTAAACAAAGTAGATAAGATTGGTATAAAAAAAATTGATACTTTGGGTACATACTCATGTTTAAGTGAGGGAGTAATTTATGTTATAACTTGTCCCTGCAATAAGTATTATATAGGGGAAACTAAAAGGTCACTGGCTGAAAGAATAAAGGAGCATGTGAGAGATATTAGAAACAATAAGTTTGTCAGTCCTATAGCGGAACATTTCAACAAAAAGCATAATGGGGAAATAAATAGTATGAAAGTAACAGTGTTAGAACAAATTTGATTACAATATGGAAATGTGTAATTATTAAAAGAAATGTTAAGGAATCAGTTTTGATTATGAAATATAACACTCTGTTACCATATGGGTTAAACAAGGAATGCAATTGGCAAAGTTTTATATAACTGTGTTTTACCTTTAAGAGGAGATAGTATGTGTTTTATTAATTGACATGTGATTAATTGATTGTAATGTGTTTAAATGATGTATATAAAGTGCAGTTTTTTTAGTGACTGTTTTTTACTCTGTAAAGGCTACAGCCGAGGCGCTAGAGGAAGGAATAAGTGTTTTACAATACATTTATACATTTATTTTGGAAAGTAGAGCTGTTATTCACTGGTCCTTATTTTTCTTGGTTTGGTCATTGTTCTAATTTTGGCAGACATTTTAGTGTGGTTCCTAAAGTACATTATTTACTTTGGCTTCTAGGTTTAGGCTTATACACAGTATTTATAGATTAGTGACTTGGTTGCTATAGGTGAGATTAGAGATCCTAAGAGTAGTACAGCTTTGACAGCTGTAAGATGCTGTTCATAGGTGTGTACTAGGCAAATGGTCCTGGATCCTTTACAAACCTAGCCCATAGGATTACCCTGGCATTGTGCCACCTGACGTTAGTGCCCAGTGCCTCTATCAAGTAGAGCCACTGGAGTGATTCCTGGGGTGAACTTTCTATTTCCCATCCACTCATCAATATTTCTCTTGAAGAGGGCCAGTGAGGTGCTCTGCTTGACATGGATGTCAAGTCTATTCCAGAGCATGGGCAGTCTCTGGGTTATGAACCTGTCCCTCTGGTTACCTATCAAAACATCTACTCCTCATAACATCTAAACTCAAAACATCAAGACCATAACATCAAGGGCGCCCGCAGGCAGGTGCAAGGGGGTGCATTTGCACCCCCCTGGAATTGGCTGAGCGGGAGATTCATTTACTTTTAAGTAAAAAAAAAAAAAAAAAAATACATTATATTTTTTGAAGGGTGTTCTACTTTAAGAACGCCCTTTGCGTCCAGTCAGTCGCACAGAAGCTTCTGCTTTTGTGCGACTGACGCTCCCGCGCAATTTGAATTCCAAATGATGTCTCGACAATGGATGAAGGTACAAGCGATTGACGGTTTACATTTTAATCTTCCGCTCCGAAGATGTCTGGATTACGGATGAAAGTACAAGCGAGAGGTAAGTGTGCGTGTGTGCGTGCGTGTGTGTGTTTAAATGATTAGGAGGTGTGTGTCTGTGAGAGAAATAGGTAGCGGCTTAGGAGGTGTGTGTTGAAGATGTCACATGTGTTGTGTGTGCGGCTTGTGGATGTAAAACTACACTCCCAATCATGAGTGGACAGGTGATCAACTGTGGCGACTGGCGACCCCTAACAGGGAAAAGCAGAAAGAAGTATGACTTCTTCAAGCCACAGTCTTAAATAGCATACTACCATTACAAACCTACATTTCTGCTATTTTTCACATAAATGTTTTGGCGTCAGTAAACACTTGATATGTTAATTCTTTACACTGAGTTTTAATTGGGCATGCCCATATTTTCTTTGTAAGCATTATAAAAAAGCACAGGAATTCTGACAAAAGAAAATATGTATATGCCTAATTAAAAAACTCAGTGTAAAGAATTAAAACATATCAATTGTTTACTGATGCCAAAACATTTATGGGAAAAATAGCAGAAATGTAGGTTTGTAATGGTAGTATGTTATGTGCCACTTTCTTTTAGTACATTAGGGAAAAATAAGTTTCATTCTTTTAGTTCAGGCACTTGATACTAAGGGCTGGGCTGGGTATCTAAATGTCACTAATGAGATTGTTGATAGTGAATTAAGGGAGTGTAGTGGTGAAATACTCAAATGAGAGGGTAGGGAGGCTTCTTAATTAAAAATAACCTGCAACCTTTAAAGGACCACTTTTCTGTGGTCCAGCAATCAGAATGGATGATAGTGGTCAAAGCTAATGGCAGTGATACTTCCCACGATTAGTGGGAAGCTAACAAGTCAGACCTAGTCATATACTGTGTTTAAATAACTAATACAAGCAGGGAAAATGTTTTGCTGCATTACATACGACATGTATTCTATTGAGGGAGGGGTTGGCAAGATGATAGATTTGCTTAGTGTGTTTAATTAATGGTGACACTTTTATTCGTTTTATTTGTAAGCTTTGCCAAGGATCACCTATGACATTCCAGGTGATCCATACTTATTGTATACTTAGATAATTCTATTTCTCTTTTTGTGGTGTTGGTGATGAGTGGTTTCTAATTAATACAATTAATATTTGATTATCTTAAGTAACTTTACCCTTGTGTATATAACTTTGATTCATCTATGATCTACTACTTGGCTATAGTTGGGAGATTTTGAAAGTAAGCACTTAATTTAACACTTGGATGTTACACACTTATTCTCTGTTGTGAGTAAAATATATGCTCTCTTATGGATTTCATTTTAGCCAGCAATTCAACACTACCATATTTAACAGTTATGTGTAAAGTAATTGTATGTAAAAATCTAATTGATACCAGTCCTGAGTTTCTAACTTGTTTTGAAGTTAAGTGAAGAGCAGTGAAGTGACAGGAGTAATGTTCATTTTTCAAAGTGCAATGTGATAGGTTATTTTCCTCTTGCTGCCTGTAGAAAGGGGTTTTATTAACTTTTATTTGCCCTAATTAGGTACAGGATGGGACAGAGGGAAGTGATACATAATTTACCTTTCAAGCTACATCATTTCTTTGTATATCCTTTAAGGCTTCTCAGCTGGAAAAGTGTTCAAAACAATAAATTTAAAACACGCTCTCAAATGTGTTGTATTATACAAGGACTATAATTTAATACAGTCAAGAAGGCGAATCAAATAACATGTGTTTGCATGGTTCTACATATACAGTATGTGTGCAATGAGCCTATAATTTGAAACACAAAGGTAAACTTTATCCACCACTGGTCAGATGTATTTTCTTTGAATGTGGGTTGCATAGCTGTTTCAATGAATGAGAGTTTCAAGGGCAGATGATTTTTAATGCCAAGTCTGTTTTCATTATGAGACTGTATTGTATTGTATTGTTTAGTAGATGTCTAGCAGTGTTTGTGCTATAAAATTTAAATTAAAAGTTTTAAATGAAATCCAAATAATCTTTGTAGAAGTAAAGCATAAAGACACTATGCACATTACAGTGTTTATGGTAAATGGGAAGAAATGACCAAGTAATGGGATACTGGAATGGCTGGGGGAGCTGTGTATGGGAAAGGAAACTTAGTTATATAACAGTCTGAACATTTTTATAATGGCTTCCATAGTATAGTGTATCAAATCACACCCTATAAAACCATCCGTTTCTGTGAGCAGTAAGGCAGCATGACAGTTTTTTTTACCTAAGCATTTCTTTATTTCATTTTGTTGACTGGCTGGATATCATTAAGCCTAAGGCATTTTCACAGGGGATAATCAAGGTGCATTTAAAAACAGTGGACAAATTGCATTCACTGTTCTACAGAGAAAAAGAATGAAAAAGATAGTGCTGTATATTCTGGAATTCTGATGAGTGCTGCAATGCATTTTAATATTTGATGATAATGAATTCAGTACTGGACTTACTTGGCTCGGCATATCACTTGGTTGTCTGCTTTCCCTCCCCTTACTTTGAGAGTTATTTTCATACATTTTCTTTGTAACATACAACAATATGTAAGAGAATACATATTAAAAGTGTATTTTGATGGGATGTAACCTCATTTGAACAATTTTGAAAGCATTTTGTAGATGGAACTTTTTCTGTGCTTAGGGGGGTTTCATTCTTCCTGTTAAATTAATATTCATATTTCTTTAATATTTAAAGTTAATAACTAGAAAAGACTGTGCAAGGCACCATAGGCAATTTATGCTTCAAGAGCAATAGGCTTTGAATTTGTAGATGAAACACTGAAATGTAAAGTTGTTTTCTAGCAACAACCTCTTCAGTTGTTTCAGATATCTTTAATGTGGAATTATTCAGATTACTTTTACTTCTGCAGAGATTGTGCCTATAGACTGATATTGGTGGATTGTAATGACAGAAGTTTGAGTGGCTTTTATGGTTGAAGTGTTCTGAACTGGGCAGTTTGCCATTTAGTCTGTTTTGTTTCATTGCTTACTAGAAAAATGTTCAAAACTAAATTTAGAGTAGTGGTGCTATTATACAAGGGATATAATTCAAATATATTTTATAATTAATATAGTCAGAAACGTGAATCAAAGAACTTTTTGCATGGTCCAAAAAATGCAAGGGCTTATGATTTGAAAATAGCCCAAAGGTAAACTTAACTTGCCACTGGCCAGATGCATTTTCTTTGAATGTGTGTTTCAATGTTGTTTCAGAGAATGTGGGTTTCAAAGGTAGAGAAGTTTTAATGCTAAGTCTCTTTTCATTGTAAGACTATTGTGTTTAGTAAATGTCTATCAGTGCTTGTGCTATAAAATTTGAAATAAAAGTTGTAAATGAAATACAAATATATGTAATCATTGTAGAAGTAAAGCATAAAACAGTATGCAGACTGAGAGATTTGAACAGTGTCTACGACAAATAGAGAGAAATAGCCAAGTAATAGGACACTGGAATGGCTGCGTTGGCAGAGGGGTGGGGTGCACTTGGGGCTGTGTGGGCGGGGCCAGCAGAGGGGTGGGGCTGCATGGGCGGGGCTTGGGTTTGCACCCCCCTGCAAAAAATCCTGCGGGCTCCCTTGCATAACATCTAATCCTCAAAACATCTAAAAGTCATAACATCGAATCTCAAACCATTGAAAACTACAAAGCAACTATAAATAACATCCCACACACTGTTTGCTATGTTACTGCAGGGGGGCAAGCCCCCCCTGCACACCCCAAGTGGGGGGCTCCACCCCCCACACCCCCTGTAAATTAAATATACCAACTCCAAGATCGCACTACAGTGGGGGAAAAGGTTAATTTTCTAACCCCACTGTAGTGCAATCTCAGAGTTGGTATATATAATTTACGGGGGTGTGGGGGGCGTATCCCCCCACATGGGGAGTGCAGGGGGTGTAAACATAGTAAACAGTGTGTGGGATGTTATTTATAGTTGCTTTGTAGTTTTCAATGTTTTGAGATTCGATGTTATGACTTAGATGTTTTGAGGTTTAGATGTTTTGGTCTTGATGTTTTGAGTTTAGATGTTATGACCATTCGATGTTTTAATAGGTAACCGTCCCTCCAGCATGTTCTGTTGATTGTGGTAATGAGGTTGAGGTCTCTGGAGCATGTGGTGTGGGGGATTTGGATTTCTTTAGATGTAGCATTTCTAACAAAGCTGGGTCAGACATGGCTTTGTAAGTCAAACAGAGATCACCTCTTAGCAGACGATATGAGACAGAGAATAGCTGGAGTTTTTTGAGTCTGTCCATGTAGGTCATCTGTTTAAGGCCCAGGATCCTCTTTGTGAGGTACTTTTGTGGCCTTTCCAGCTGTTGCATGTGTCTAGTGAGGTACATGCCAAATGGGACATTATACTCGATGAGTGGCCTAACGAGAGAAGAGTAGAGAGAGATGATGACCTCTTTCTACCTGGATGCAAAACCCTTGGTAGTGAGATGTGCCACATAGAAGGATTTTCTGACCACAGTGGCAATGTGGTGGTTGAAGGAGAAGTTGCTGTTAACCTGTGTCCCCAGATCTCTTATAAAGCCTTCAGTGTTCAGTGGGCTCCCATCAATGTGGTTATTAGTAGGAACTGAGTTTTTCTCAAAGGGGATGATGCATTTTTTAGCATTAAGCTTAAGGCCATGGTTTCAACACCAGTCAATGGTCTCAGTGAGGCCTTTCTGTAGGATGTCTACATCACTTGGGGAGTTAATAATGGCTCCCAGCTTACAGTCTGTGAACTTGGTCAGCCAGAGTCCCTCTAGTTTGGCTTGGACTTCTGAGAAGTAGATGCTAAACATTTCATACAGAAACAAATCTAACAATGATTTTTAGTAATGATGTGGTATATTATTTTCTGCCATTCAAAAATAAAAGAAGAAACTACCTGCAGATGTAAAGACTTCATAAAGTGGGTTTGTGTACATGGTGACTATAAAAGGAAGTAAATGAAATAAGTCTGGAGTGAAGACTTCATAGGTAGAAGGGAATATGAGCCAGAAATCTTAACCACTAAGTCAATGGATGTACAGAAATGAAATGACTTCTCTTCGTATTTGTCCATGTTTCTTCAGAATGACTTTAATACAGTACAACAAACCTTGATAATATCTGAGAACATAATTAGATATTGTAATGCTGTTTCATCAGTTACTTAAATGATTATAGTTCCACACAATTTGAGAGTGCTGTCAAGAGAACTGATTTAGTTCACCTACATTTAGCTGTCATTTAGGTTTTGTTTGTTTATGTAGTAATTCTGAGGGACGTGTTCACAAGTGGACAGAGGCATTCTCATTTGGTCAGTATTATGAACAGGAGATGGCTTTATTGATAATACAAGTATAGATTGTATATCCAGACTGGTCAGGATACACCTTACTGGATACCTAGCAGGATACAGTAGTATCATCAAACATCCACACAAGCAGCTATCACCATGGAGTATTGGCATGAAGCCCTAAATAAAACGTAGGTGACCCAAGTTTGACTGTTTATTTATTTATTACATTTTGATAACTGGGTACGTGGACTGGTCCACAAACTGATTTAAACCATGACCTTTATATAGATTTAACTTCAGTATTTCACAGGGTCATACAGAAAGCAATGATGGATAAATTACAACAACTAGGTATTGATGAGATAATTAGATATCTGGCTTACAAATAGGACAATGCAAGTATCATACAGCTACTGGATAGGTGAAATTAGAGGTTACAGTCATGGTATCCCACAGGGCTCTGCCCTAGGTCCATACCTGTTTAGATATCATCTATCAGATACATCTTTTTCATCTGAGGTGTTCTACAATTTGTATGTAGATGACATGAAATTGGGTAAGTTGATTTCATGTGTTACAGATAAGGCATGTCTGCAAAATAACTTGACTAAAATGACCATTAGAGCACATGAGAATAACATGCTGATAAATACATCAAAAACTAACCATATGAGATTTGGCAGATTTGGGAGTCTTAAATTGAAAGGTGACTATTTAATACAGCACACAGTGATTGAAACTATAGATTCACTAAGGATATGGATGTATGGGTAGATCCATTTTTTTCTACTCATAACAAACTATTGGTTAATGATAGTTATAGAACTATAGGTTGTATAAAAAGATTTATAAAGCCTAGGAAATCTGAAATGTTTAAGTCATTGTTAGTTCCATTAGACCCAAATTTGAGTATGGAATAACAATATGGAAATCTTATAATAAAACAAGCATGAGTAAACTGGAAAGAGTACAGCAAAAATATACCAATGGCATCCATGGATCTGAAAATTTAAGTTATTATGAAACACTAAAATATCTGAAATTGTACAGTGTCTCATATAGATATTTACGAGGAGACCTTATTTGCGTATATAGGGCAGTTAGAGACAACTACATCTGGGAATGTTTAGAGCTATCAAAAAGTAGTAGAGAACTATCAGGCAACCTATGTAATTAATAAAATTCTTTCCTGAAGTAAATAAAAGTAATGTACTTTGTAAAGTTAAACATATAAGCAGCTCTATACGTGTTTAAAGAAATTCAGAATAACAGACAAATGGCACACAGAAGAGCAGTGTCAGCTTATCTGGTCTTATGACTACTAGCTGGTACAGATTTTTACTGAATTCTGTCTTTCCCTGACATACAAGTCCAAACAACAGTTGCATACTCACAGGCAATTAATTACAAGCTTGAGATTCTGTCTGAGAGCTGCACTCCACTGTAACATGTCAGAAGCACTTCTGAACTAACAGTCTCTCTTCGCTTAAAAGAACCCCAGTGTCTTTATTGTCTGTTTGGCTTTAATTTCGAATGTAAAGTTTTTTGTTTCCACAGTTACATAACTCTGGGGAGAAAGTAGTCCAAATAAGATAATGCACCCTTTGGCCTAGAGTCACATTTCTAGCAAGACTTCCCTTTAGGGACTGGAACTGTGTGGAACTGTGTGCATGTTTGAGAAGCCACACTAACTTTTTAACAGCTTTACTGCATTTGCACTGAACACAATTTAATACTCTGTACAGCTCACATTTTTACATTCTCTGCATTTGCACTGAACACAATTTGATACTCTGTACAGCTCACATTTTTACATTCTCTGCATTTGCACTGAACACAATTTGATACTCTGTACAGCTCACATTTTTACATTCTCTGCATTTTAGATACTGCAAGACAATGAACGTAACAACCACAGCTGAGCTAGGTAAGGTACTGCTTCAAAGAGATAAGATTCTTAAGAAGTGCATTTGTGCTGAGGAGGAAGGTGCAATGGCACTTTCTCTTGTAAGCTAAGTTAATGAAATGACAAAATTTATTTAAAGTTAACTGAAGGAGAGTAATTTTTTAATTGTTTAGTGCTACTTATGTAAGGTAGCGATCAAGTCTGGTTATTAGGATTTTTTTGTTGTTGCTATAGGAGCATCTGGGCAGCCACGGTGGTGCAGTGATTAGCATTGTCGCCTCACAGCTAGAGGTTCTCAGGTTTGATCCTTAGCCGGGGTATCTTCTGTGCGGAGTCTGCATGTCCTCCCTGTGGTTGCGTGGGTTTCCTCTGGGTGCTCCAGTTTCCTCCCACATCCCAAAGACATGCTGCAGGTAGATTGGACACTCTAAATTGGCCCTAGGTGTGAGTGCATGTGTGTGTGTGTGTGTGCCTTCTGTAGAAGGTTGGACACCGGGCTGGCAACTCGACACTGTAAAACTCCACTGCCAATCATGAGCGGACATGTGATCTGCTGTTGAGCGGACAGGTGATCTGCTGTGGCGACCCCTAAAAGCCAAAAGAAGAAGAAGTTGCTATGGAGCATCTACTTTCAAGAGAAGATAGGTGGGTATTTCTTTAAGACAGTATAAGCTACTAAAGGACTTTATTGGTTATCAGTTTAATGTGGTAGCTAAATGCAAAGCTTGGGAAAAGCAGTGCTGCCAGGTACCTGTGGGTGCTTACTTGTTAAAGCAGTCCTGAAGTGACCGTTGAAGTGTGGTTAGGTTGTCTGATGCACTCAACAGGAGAAGGTTGTTAGAGTAGTGTCATGTTCATGTTGTGAAGTCTAGGGGGAGGGAGTTGGTAAACAGGGAAAACACAAACAAACCAAAGACAGACTGTTCAGGAACTCCAGACAAGTGCATCATAGAGCAAAGCCTATTTTCAGTCTGACTTGAAAAACCCTTTTACATACGTAACCAGTTAGTTAATTCAAGCAGTTGCTACTGAAATGAAGATGAAAGGGACGACTGATAAGAACACAGAAAAGAGTGGTCCACACAATCGTATGCAGTCCGAGACCACCAGCATGTAAAATGCTATCCTGCTCTTTTTAATATTTAAATGTATGAAACAAAACTTACTTGATAATACATGGAATTGGAAGGTGCTTTCTCCAACGTGCAGAATCTGATGGTCTGTTGGAAGCTGTTCTTATCTAAACAAAATAAAAAACAAAAATGATTAAAAATGTTGTGTATCTCATAGTCTTCTATCTCAAATGTCAAATGCAAAATCTCAAAGTATTGCTAAGTAAGGAAAGAGAAACTGATGAAGACATTTATAGTAGTGCAATTTGCATGGGAGACTGTGCCCTAAATGTGTTATGTCACTTCTTAAATAGGAACAAAGTTTGTCAGCATGACACACACACACATGCGCACACACAGACACACACACACACACACACATATATATATATATATATATATATATATATCTGGATCTACCTGACAAGATCAAAAGCTCACAACACTGACAACCATATGGCTGACACCATATCACTAACAGCCAAAATCTCGACATCAGAATAAAACCATAAAAAAGTAACAGAAAATTCCCTTTCAACTGCTAGCAGGGGGCTCTGTCCCCTGCACCCCCGTGGGGGATTCCGCCCCCACATCCGCCCGTAATTTTAATATACCAACTCCGAGATCGCACTACAGTGCAGGAATTGAAATCTTTCCATTCCGCACTGTAGTGAGATGCCAGTTCCGCATTGCCAGCATTCCGAATGTCGATCATATGGTGTCGGACATATGGTTTTCGGTATTCTGGAGTGTCGGCAATGTCAGGTAGACCCATATATATATATATATATATATATATATATATATATATATATATATACATATATACATTTATTCTTTGTGGACTAGGTAGACTATTGGCCTCTTTTCACAAGAGAAATGAGGTGGTATTTATACTATTAGGATAAATTGCCAGGGCATCGAGAACTTCTCCTATTCATCATTGCTATGAGGGGGATGCATTTGGCAGGACCACTTCCTGTGTCCATTTCAGGTGCAGAGGTGGCCAGATGGAAAGAGGAGGAGATAATGGAGTCAGAAAGGAAATATCAAGACTGGAAAATGTGTAAAAGATTCTGCGGAGATGTTTCAAAGAAATCCATTTGATCGAGATGAGTCAGCAAATAATGGATGTATAATTAATAGCCCTCCAGTAGGGAGTGTTGCAGGATAATTTACTTAATGAAATGGTGAGCAGAGTGAGCCAGAAAATGAAGGAGACATTTTCTGGAGGGACATTATGGAGAAACTACAAAAGGAGGATGCAGAGGTAATCCTGAAGAATAGTCGTGAGATGGAAAAGAAAACATATGCAGAGAAAGTAAAAGAAGACAACATGGAAGTATCAGAAAAGAAGGCAGAAGAAAATGGGAAACAAAAGTACACAGTAAGGATTTAAAGTAAAGAAGACAAAGAAATGGACAGGTTTAAAGTGTGGGACAATTTAATAGCTCATTTGGGTGTAAAAGTACATGGGATAAGACCATTTATTCTTATTAACAAAGAGATTTTGCGACCCTATATTTTAGACCGTTTTATTTTCTTGAAGAATATGAAAAAAAGACTATAACCAATGGGATGTTTATGTCATAAAAGTATTTAACAGGGAAACAAAAACGAAAATTCATGTACAATTTTGAACAGAGGTGTAAAGAGAGACTTTGAATGGAGATTTGAAAACTTTATATAAATAAGTACTGGACATTGCAAAACTGCATAACAAAGGGGTTTTTTAGACTGGTGGATGGAATTATAATATTGTGCTAAACATAGAAAAAGCAAAAATGTACATATACCAAGCATGATAAATGTGGAGGTGAATAGGCGTTTCATAAAATAATGGAGACAACCCAAAATGTTTTTTTTTTTTTTGTGGAAAAGACAAACATTTGATAAGTATTTGTGATAAAAGACAATATTATATTTATGGGGAAATGGGACATGATGCAAAAAATGTGAACTGAAATGTTATAAATGTAACAAAATTAGATATTTATGGATGGATTGCAAAAATGACAATAACAATAAGGAAAAAGAAAGAGAAGAAAATAAACAAGGAGAGGAAAATTTAGAAATAGCACAACTGAAGAAAACTTAGATGTGAAAAAAGAAAGAGAACATAGAAGAAAGATATGAAATAAGTGATGAAGAAAACATAACTTAGGAGGAAATAAAAGAAAACAATATTGGTAAAAGACAGAAAAATAAAATGTAAAGGGATAAGTACAAAAGAAAAAAGAAAGGAAATGGATGAAAAAGAATATCTACAGCTAATGATTAGCGCTTGGTATAATGGTTAAGGTGTTTGACTCCTAGAGCAAAGTACAGTATTTGAGTCTCCCCTTTGGAAGGGAAATTGGCTAGGCTTATTATGGCCCATTAAAAAAGCTAGTCTAGTAATTAGACATAAACTTATGAAACGAACAATCTAAGAACAGGAGAAATGACAATTTTAGAATGAGTTCTCTAAATGCGAATAGTATTAAGGATATAGCAAGAAGGTAAGGAGTTTCGGAGTGGTGTAATACTGTACATGTGATGCAGATGTTGTTATATTACAAGACACAATATTTTTAACAAATTAAGAAAGATTACAAACAGAGAAACTGTAGGCAGGAAAGATACATTGGAATTTGGGAAATGAGAGATGTTCGGGAATAGGCATATTCTATAAGAAATACAGTAAAGATATTAGATGAAACTTTAGCAAAAATGGGAAGATTAACCACTGCATATTTAAAATGGAAAAAACAAGTATATAGAATTATAACTTTTTGAATGCTTATACTAACTGTAAGAAAGGGAAAGCTTATTTCATCAGATTTTAGACTATAGTGATAAATATGAATATTATAATAACAGCAGACTTTAATTGTGATTTGAGAGACAAACAGAAAAAGAAAGGAAATGATAGAAGAAAAATGTTAGAAGTTATAAGATGTGCTAAGTTAAAACTTTGGGACAAAAATTCATGGACTTACAAAAAGCGGCATGAATATAACTGAAATAGATTAATGTTAAGTTGTCAATCTCGCCTTCATTCTTGCTGGATGGGTTCGGAGCCGAACCTCGGCTCCGACTCGGCCTATTACTAAAGCTCAAGAGCTATTTTTATCGGTTCGTGGCTATCCTTATGTCCCATAATGCTAGGCGTCATATACCCAGATCTCGTTTGCCGCTTCAGCTATGAGGTTGCATCTTTTTGCCGGCTCCAGGTTGTATTAATCTTATTCTTGTATTTAGTCAGGTCTACTCCAAGTTCTTTTTGGTTCCAAAAAAGACAGGGGACTGGAGACCCATTTTGGATCTCAGCAGGCTGAACAAGTCTGTTCAAAGAACGAAATTCCGGATGGTCACACTTCAGTCCATTCTACCCTTTCTGGGTCAGGACAATTGGATGTGCTCTATAGACGTTCAGGATACATACTATCATATCAAAATGAACAGGTGGTCCAGGAGGTTTCTCCGCTTCCAGCTGGGAGCCAGTCACTACCAATTCAGAGCCCTGCCCTTTGGCCTCACCACAGCCCCCAGGGTGTTTACCAAATGCATGGCAGTGGTTGCGGCTCACCTGAGATGATAAGGATTCCAGGTGTTTCCATACTTAGATGACTGGCTCCTTACTGCCACCACCAAGCGTCAGCTACTCCATTCCAGAGATTATATCATCCAAATTTGCAACGAGCTAGGTATCTCTATAAACTCCGAAAAGTCTGCCTTGTCATCTTGTCAATCTATTACCTTCATAGGCACCATTTTAAACACTGTGGAACTGTCAGCAAAACTGCCTGTACAAAGGATTTCAGACATTCGCGATCATGTTCAAATCCTACTACAAGAGAGCAGAGTGCAGGCCAGATTCGTACTAAAAACCCTAGGTCTCATGGCAGCAGCCATCACATTACTCCCCCTAGCTCACTTTCACATACGGATCCTACAATGGATGCTGTTTTCCCAGTGGTCCTTTCAACAGCTTCCAATGTCACACAGCATTCTAATTACTCAGTCATGCAAAAGGCACCTTTCGTGGTGGATGGTCTCCCTTTAGGTTCTTCAGGGCAGACCTTTTGTCCTTCCTCCTCCTGTTGCTGCTGTGTCAACGGATGCCTCCCTGATCGGGTGGGGGGGGCATTTTCAGGGCAGGACAGTCCAGGGCACATGGCAACCTTTCGAAGGCCACCTGCACATAAATGTCTTGGAAATGAGAGTGGTACGTTTAGTGTTGCAGGCCCTTCAAGACTCTCTACCCACCGGGACTATTGCAATTCAGACAGACAATATGTCTGTAGTGTGGTACATCAACAAGCAGGGCGGAACCAGGTCCTACCCCCTATGTCGGGAAGCATTCATACTTTGGCAGTGGGTGATCTCTTCTCAACGGTTTCTGGTAGCAACGCATATCCCCGGGAAGTCCAACGTCATAGCGGACAGGCTGAGCAGAGCCATTCTCATGCCCCACGAGTGGTCTCTCAACCAGCTAGTAGCGGAAAAAATTTTCGAAATGTGGGGTCAGCCTTGCTGCAATCTTTTTGCAACCCCTCAAAACAGCAAGTGCCAAGACTTCTTTACCCTCTTCCCTCTCCCAGGTCTTCCCTCCAGAGACGCTCTAGTCCATGATTGGCCCCGGGGTCTCCTGTATGCTTTTCCCCCCTTTCCCTTAATTACTCAGTTAATCCAGAAAGCAACTGCTTTGAGATCCAGAATGATCCTTGTTGCCCCTTACTGGCCTCGACAAATTTGGTTCCCGTTCCTGCAACGTCATCTACTAGATCAGCCCTGGCATCTGGACCCAGCGCCAGATCTTCTGACACATCAGTCGGGTGGGCTGCATCAGTCCCTTCGATCTCTCAACCTCACAGCTTGGTTACTCCACTTCCAACCCTAGCCAGGCTTCCCCTTATCTCTCAACCAGTTCGCAATATCATCCTTGCTTCTCACAAGTCTACTACCAGAAAGACTTATGCTAGCAAAGGGAAGCGTTTCTCTGTTTGGGTGGGGGAGAAACAAGGGTCACTTTTACAGCTCCTGTCCATACAGTTTTAGAGTTTTTGGCAGAACTTTTCCAAATGGGTTCTTCTTCAGCCACCATCAGAGTTCAGCTGGCAGCTATTGCAAATTTTCATGTTGGATTGTCAGAGACCAGCATTATGTCACACAAACTTTGTAAAGCCTTTCTAAAAGGAACCCTCTTACTTAGGCCCCCGGTAAAAGATCCTCCCCCACCATGGGACCTAAATTTGGTGCTGTCGTCTTTAATTCTCCCTCCTTTTGAGCCTGCGGCTTCCGGTTCGTTAAAGTTGCTCTCTTGGAAAACTCTGTTCTTAGTGGCCATCACTTCAGCGAGAAGGGTATCGGAACTTCAAGCCCTTTGTGTTCGCCCTCCTTACCTTGTTTTTCACAAAGATAGAGTGTCACTTAGGACTAATCCGTCCTTTTTACCCAAAGTACTCTCTGAAAAAAATCTGAATCAGACCATCGATCTTCCTGTCTTCTTCCCACTTTATACCAATAGGTCTGAACAGAAGTTACATTGTCTGGACGTTCACCATCAATTATGCTTCTACATGGATAGAACCAAGCAGACGAGGAAATCGGAACAGCTCTTCCTGTCTTACGCGGAAGGGAAGCAAGGCCTGCCAGTTTCCAAAGTAACCTTGTCCAAGTGGTTGACCTCTGTTATCATGTTGATTTACCAGTTGAGGCATAAAGAGCTCCCTATTAAGCCCAGAGCTCATTCAACCAGAGCATTAGCTTCTTCAGTAGCCTTTCAGGCAAGATTGCCAATGGATTCCATTTGTGCAGCGGCCACATGGGCCTCTCCTCATATCTTCATTTTTCATTACAAGCTGGACATGACCTCTAGAAGTCGGGCTGATTTTGGTTCCACTGTACTCAAGAGTCTATTCCATTGAGCCACCCAGGACTAAGGTGTTAGGGACGCTGTCCCATCCAGCAAGAATGAAGGCGAGATTGACAACTTAACATTGAGAAATTATGTACTTACCATAACGTTCCATGTTAGTTGTCTTCTTCTCGCCTTCTTTCTTGCGTCCCACCCTCCATCCCCCTAGCCTGGCAAGACCGAGAGTATCTTCTGAGATGTGTTATCACGAGAGTTATCTCCTTAGCTACCTCTCTTCCTTTTCTTGGTAACTCTTATAAGAGTTTTATATATATATATATATATATATATATATATATATATATATATATATATATATATATATACAAGAGCTTAGATATATAGAGGTATATATATATATATATATATATATATATATATATATATATATATATATATATATATATATATTCTCTGTCATGGTGGGGACATGTATGTCCATAGTGTTAGCTATCAAATGAGATCTGGGTATATGACGCCTAGCATTATGGGACATAGGATAGCCTTGAGCCAGTAAAAATAGCTCTCGAACTTTAGTAATAGGCCGAGTCGGAGCCGAGGTTCGGCAACGAACCCATCCAGCAAGTAAGAAGGCGAGAAGAAGAGAACTAACATGGAACGTTATGGTAAGTACATAACTTCTCATTTTATACTATGAGAAGGTTTAGTTATAGGAGAAGGGGAGGTAGTTGAAACAGGATTTTCTAATTATCCTGCAGTATGGCTACAGATGAATTACCAGTAAAAAGGAAGTATGCCTTATAAAATAAAAAGTGATAGAAATTGTTTACATTGTTAAGAGGAATCTGTGGAACGTGTTATTGAAATGTAGAAAAGTAAAAAAGTTATGGGGACACACCATTAGAACAAGTCCAATCCACAAAAATCTAAACTTAATTAAATTATGTTTCTATTTTTACATGAACTCAGTGGTGACTGTCACCTCAGAGAACTGCACAGTATCCCACAAAATAACTTTCAAAATAATTATCACAGACTAAACAGCATATAAAGTAGCAGGACCCCAAAATAAATTTTATCAGATTTCTAAGAAGGTATTTGTTGTAGCTCAGTGGTAAACCCAAAAACGAATTTGTCAATTCTGGGTGGATCAACTTTCTAAGTGTGTTCTTTACCACCTTGAAAAAACTGAATACATCTCATAAAAATCTAATTTCAAACATGATTTTAAACAGCTCTGCAGGTTAAAAAAAGTACTGTTATAGAATTAAGGTACTACATGTAATCGATGTGGTAATTAATATGTTTAACATAAGCTCATAATATATTCCATTTCACACAGGAAACTGATTCTTACCCATTAGTTTAAAAAGTTCTTCATAGAAGAACTGATATAGTCGAAGAAAATTTTAAGTCTCTAGTTGGTACCAGTACCATGTATTCTTACAACACAGATACAATCATATAAAATGGAGCAAAGACAACTTTGTTAAAAAGAAAACATTACAAAGCTTGCTAGTTTTGTGCCCCTTTGAAAAAGAAGACAAAACAATATTTTAACTAGCAGTATACAGTCATCTGTTTGTCATTGTGAAACAGAAAGGGCCGGATTCACGAAGGCTTACACGGAGTCTAAGAGTAGTGTAAGACTCCATGTAGCCTTCGCGATCCAGGGACAGCCCAAAGTCCGTGTAAGAGTCAGTCTAAAACGGCTCTTACACGGAGTGGGCGTGGCTAAGCTAATCAGCCCACTTGCAGCCGAATAGCATGCAAATGAGGCTGATTAGCGATCCAGGAAGCCAAGAACAGCCTGTGTAAGAGCCGTGTTAGCTGCAGAAATGTACTCAGTTGACAACTGAGTACGTTTCTGCAAACACGGCAATGGAGCCATGTCAGCTCCAAATAAAGGGTGCATATGTTATAGGCAGCATGCCAATGGCCAAATATGTGGCCATTGGCAATGCAACCCCATGCAAAAATATTAAAATTATAATTTTTTTTTCGGCAATTGCCGATGTGTAAACCCAGCGCAGCCCATAAGCGGGCTGCGCTGCATAAAACGAAGGTTTTAAACCTACAAATGTAGGTTTTATGCAATACATGGAATGTCAATGGAGGGACCAGCATAGGAAAACCAACATGGCCACCGTGTAGTGGTTGCTAAGGGGGGAAGCCAAGTCTAAGAGATGTAACTAAGCATTAGTAGGCAATCTGATGCAAATGAGGGTAAGGATACTGAATTCCACTGTCACATAGCAAATGAGCACATTCTGAGTAGTGTAAGAGTTACAGAAGGGGGAGGAACAGAGTAGGAGATAGGTGACATCACAGGGGGGAATGGTAGAAAGGGATGGAATTCATTGGAAGGTAGAGTTACATGACAGATGTCAGAGAGATATCAAGGAAGGAGGTGTGCCACTAAGTAAACATGAGAAAGTCAAGAAATGGAAGGTGTACACTGTTGCCTATACCAAAGTTTCTTGCTGGACGTGTATGCGCACGTGTGCGCGCCATGAAGCGCGAGTAAGGCGGTGTGCGCGCGTGTAAGGCAGTGTGCGCACGTGTAAGGCAGACTAAGCATGTGGGAGCGTGTTGGGAGATTTTTAACACTGTTTGCGGCGCGTGCAGCGTTTAAAACCGAATAAGCAGATTCTGAACTGTGTAAGTATGTGTGCGCGCGTGTAAGCCACTGTGAGCGTGTTTCTGCTGGTTTGCACACGGCTCAACCCTGAGGAAACAGAGAGGAAAAAGGAAGCAACAGATGTAGTAGGAAGTTAGCAGGGAATACTGCTGGAGCTAGCAGGTGAAAACAATTAGATGCAGGCAATTACACAGGCAGAATACTAGGCCAGCCCAGCACTTAAAACTCTGCAAACAGCAGTGCAGAATGTTTCTCTCAAGAGACACTGCAAGACAGGAGTTAAGTTATCAGAAGTGAAAACTGAAAAGCTGAACTCAGAGCAGAAATGTTAGGGGCTGCCATAGCTGTCATAATGAGACATAGGCGACTTGCTGAGGGTGGTGACAATGCAGATGGTGCCAGACAACCCGCAGTGAGGAGACGGAGAAGAGTGTACAGGCCCAGGGTCACCTACCACGGGTTACATGAGCTGGAGATAGTAGAGCGCTATAGAGTGGACAGAGACCTCCTGCAGCAAATAGTGGAGCTGTGCAGGCCACGCCTCACACACAGAACCAACAGAGGGAACCCATCCCAGTGGAAACCAAGGTATGTGTTGGCCTAAGAATACTAGCAACAGGTACCTTCCAGAGACCAACTGGCGATATGATGGGGATATCACAGGCATCAGCTTCCAGGGTACTGCACCAGTTCCTGGATGCCATGTCAGCACATGTCGGTGATCATGTATACTTCCCCAATGCCCGTGAGGTATTGGCCAGCAACATCGTCTCTTCCAGCAAATAGCGGAATACCCTGAGGTACTGGGTGCTATAGACTGCACGCACATACGCATCAAAGCACCAGCAGGAGGCGGGTAGGGCCTACATAAACCGCAAGGGCTTCCCCTCCATCAACTGCCAGGTCGTGTGTGATGCCCAGGGCATAATAATGAATGTGTGTGCTGGCTGTCCTGGGAGCTACCACGATTCCCACATCTGGCATTTGACGCAGCTGTACCAGACATTTGCCAATGGGGACATCCCGCACGGACACCTAGTGGGGATGCAGGATATGCACTGGAGCCGTGGCTGATGACACCCATCAGAAAGCACACACACCTGAACAGGAACGCCATAATGAGGCACACGCACAAACACGTAATGTAATAGAGCGTGTGTTTGGGCTGCTCAAGTCACGGTTCCGGTGTCTGGACACATCTGGTGGAGCCTTGCAGTACACACCAACTACATGTACCCAAATTGTCATGGTATGTGCTATGCTACATAATATGATCTTGCGAAAACAGCTGCAGCAGGACCAGCATAGGGCTGGGCCAAACAGCCCCACCATCGCCAAGGCCACCACAGGCACAGCGTGACTCAGAGGAGGAACAACCTGAGCCTGCCCCAGTAGGCAGAAGGAGGCGTGCCCAGTATGCCCTGGCCTTGGCAAAGAGGCAACGATAGCACATACATTGGCTCAGTAGGAACCTTGGGAATGATACCCTCTCTGACTCACTCATATAGTAACAGGGATGCCTAACGTGACACAACCTGCTCACAAACATGTACAGGGAAGTGTAATATGTGCATCCGACAGAGGCAACCCTGCAGCACCACCTGAGGCATGAATGCTATGTGTTAAGTAATGTAACACCAAGTACCATATGCACACCTGAGGACCCCGACTAACATCCTACCCTCAACAAGCAGCATGCCACAACAGGACAACGAGATGATGAAGTGCAACAATTGCTGAAGTAATGCAGTTAGGCAAAGGGGACCCACTGTGTGCCAGTCTGGGATGACATGCTGAGCATGACATGATGCACCACCTGCTAGGACTGGCGTGCACCTATCAGTGCAGGCCGTATGGATACTGGCAAAGGCTGTTGTCACGCACAGTGTGCCCTAAATAGGTAAGGCTCAAAACACAAACCTATCTCCATAGGTACCAGAAGGGATAAGAATAAGATAAGGGATAAGTTCAAACAGCAAGATGCATGCAGTCTAAGCCCACCCAGTATGGAGAATGTTGATAACTGTGCTGTAACAGAAATCTGAGTCAAGGCTCACAACAGCACCCTAACACTACCAGGTTACACCTCATACTGTGCTGTACATCCTCAACACTTGGAACAAGCTACAAAAGGAGGGTGACCAGCAAGAATTGTCAAGGATAACCACACCCCCATGTTGGTACCACCACAAAAAGCAGCATGGACTAGCCATGCTCAAGTAACAGTGGCTAAAACTGCCCCCCAGTGTATAGCCTGCTACAGAATACTGGCCCAACACCAGGAACTGCATCGGGCCCATGCTGGAATACATAAATATATCAAGTCCTCCAAACCACATTATATTGGGCGACTGCAAATACCCAGACACATAGACTGGGAGCATTATACCAGCTGCAACAGTGTAGGACAAAAGTTCATCGAATCCACAAACCAAAAGGCCCAGGAACAACGTACCACCCCCACAAGAGGGGCAAGCATACTGGATGTGATAATCAGCAACATGGGTACGGGATGTCAAGATGAGAAGTGTATTGCTCACTGGTAAAACCAGACCATATAGTAATCACACTGGGTATACAAATCCTGACCACAGTCCCTGTCCGGAAAATCACAGTGGAAAACATGTGCTAAGCATTATTTGCACACCTCCAAACTGATGTGGAATCCATGAAAGGTCCGTGCAGGTGCAAAATATGGGCCACGCCTCAGAACCTGTAAGACAGCCATTCCATGAACACTGCCAGGAATGCTTGGATTATGCAGTCCCAAATTAAAACAAGACACAGTGCCTAAATCTGGCATGGTGGACACCAGCCATAACCAAAACATGCAAGAGAATGAGGAAGCTACTACATGATAGAGCAAGCATGAACAATGACGTAATTACTGATCAGTAGTATGGCAATATAATCTGTCCACACATGCAATCCAGTAAGGCCAGGCACAACAAGTGGAATCTGTGAATCCTGAGGCAATGTTACACCTGCCCCAAGTACACAGACAACCACCAACTCCACCCAAGAAATACAAATATATGTGAGAGATGCAACCATCCATCCAAACCGGAGGCAGAGCTCCCCCAACTCAGTACACCCAAAACAAGTCAGTAGGAGAAGGTAACCACACACACCACAAACACATACCCACATAGACCTATCACAACTGCAAACCAAACACATAAACACAGAAATACATTCCCGGAGGCAGAAATCACACACACAGCACACCAACAGAGGCCACTAAAGCAGACACCCAATGAAACAGCCTCCAAACATAGCACATGCAACACATAGCACACAAAGCTGGTGTGCCAAACAGTCACAGGCCAGAAGGAGAAACAACATGCCCGATACAGTTGTAATAGGTGACTCCATAGTCAGACACACTGCTGTCCCGCACAGCAGACTGAACAAGGAAAGGGTACAGTAAGCTGCCTGTAGGCCGCCACAATATGCCACATAACAGAAATATGTAGGTCACTCCAAAGCAAATAGAAATATGATGCAGTCATAGTCCATGCTGGTGTGAATGACCTGAGATGTACTGCCCTAGACTACATGTAAAGAGACACAGATGAGCTATCCGATTATGTAGTCCAGGCCGGTATGACACTCACCGTTTGCAGCAACCTACCCTTACCAAGAATAATGCCACAGTACAAACACGGAATGATCAGTCATAGCAAGTAGCACACTTACTGGTGTCATTCCAAGGGGATCCAATGTCTGTCTGCTTGGGATATCATGCTTGACAAGCCATGCAGCTGCCCTTGGGATGGCCTGCACCTGTTACCCCTGGGCGTCTGAATAGTGGATAAGGCCTTGGCCACCTCCATACAGCCTTTTGTAGGCAAGGCTGAAAAGACTGACCCACCACCCGAGAAAACATAAGTAGGAAGAAACATAAGGGAAATACTGACCAATGCCAGATGTGTACACCCCAATATGCATGCTCCCGAGGCCATCCCCAGAATAGAAAACATCGATGTCTGTGCAGTGACAGAAACCTGCTGCAAGGCTCCTGACAGCACACCAGCACTACCAGGTTATACCACGTACCATGTGTCATGGCCCCAAAACCTGGAACACTACATAAAAGGAGGTGAGTAACCATAGGCAGCACAGACACCCATACGTCCAGGTAACTGACAATGCACAAGGCAGTGGAGTTCACCCATGTGCAACTAACTGTAGGCAAGACTGCTGTGCAGTCTGTAGCATGCTACAGACCGCACTCTCACACACAATAACCCCCCCCCCAACCGTCCTGAAGACAAGGTACCACGAAATACCACATAGGTGGTAAACCATTATGTATGGAAGGAGTAACCAGGGACCTAGGGACACAAGTGAACAGTAACCTGTTATGTGACACCCACATTGCCAATGTGGCTAGGAAGACTGTCTACATGTGACACTGTATCAGGAAAGGAGTCACATCTATGGCAACAGAGGTCACTGTGCCCCTATACTTTATCCCAATCACACCCATAATCCAGTACAATGCCTCATATGGGATCTACCTTACCTGACACCTGCAGCAGTTAGAAATACTGCAAAGGTACCTCACCAAGAGGATAAAGTGTCACACATATATGTCATATGCTGCCTGGCTGTAGACACCCCAGCTGACTCCAGTCACAGACTGCCCACACAGAGGCATTGCATGCCTGTTGTAGGAGGCCATGCCCAACACAGGAGTAATGGACATGCTCCACCCCAGACAACACATATCCATTGGAGCTGCGAGAGTGAGAGATGTCAACCTCAACAAATAATGAAATAGGATGTGCCGGTGGGACAGATACATAATCCAGAGGCTCCACACACCCTGGACCAGAATCCCACCCCATGTTAGGCAGAGCCCCTCACTGACACTGTTCAACAGGAATCTTGCCAAGTGGATGGATGATTGTAGAGTTACAGTGGGGGTCTTCACTGTGTCATGTCCAGACAGAGGCACAGCAAAGCAAATAATACATGGCCATAATATCCACATAGCAAGGGGTCTCAAAAGCCACACACACTCTGGCTAGGCTAACAAATGCCCAGGGTGGATAGCCTAGTATGAACCTATGAACCTATGTAGATACAAATTGTACAGGACACGAAGGGTAATCCCAAGGCTTACACAACTGATGGTAGGAGCCATGTTGGGAATTCACAGATATGCCCCGAATCACACAAATACCACAAACACACACACATATTGCCAACATACATCCCAACAGGTGCAGTGCAAACCCCCCCACCCCCACCAATGCAGAATATCTATCCCAGCAGACTGCTGGCCCCCTGACATAGCAGATGCTGAGGTAACAGACAACATCTCCAAAGCAAAACACACAGCAGCAATGGTATGAGATGGTGACCTGGGCTTAGTGCAACATGGAGTCTAAGATGAATGGAATGCCAAACCACACTACTGCTCAATGTTAGCCGTACCACAGAATATGTACCCAAAGAGCAGTGTACAACAACAGTGGTCCTTCTCAACAAAGGTGTTGCCTGAATGGATACTGAACAGTACTACCCCAGAATCCTGAGAAGCCCAGATTGCACAGCTATGGAAAGGAGCAGCATGTACCACAGACATAAGGATGTTGGGGACCTACTGACACCGGACCCAACCCAGTGTGGCCTTCTCAAGTGCAGATCCTGCCCCTAACCATGTTGGACTCAATTGAAACAGTCATTAAGGTCATTGATGAGGGCAATGTGCTCCACACAGTGTATCTGGACCTTGCAAAGGCTTCTATACAATACCCTACATGTTCAGTATAGATAGGCTCACCAGCGTAAATATAAACCCACATGTCAGTAGAGGGGTTGCAAACCAGACCAAGGACAGAACAGACATGGTCAGACATGCTTCAGCCATGTCAGACTACAAACCAGATATAACTGGCATCCCACAAGGCTTTGTCCTGGTATCTCCCTCGTCTGGTATATATGTCCCATAGGTACAGGCAAACATGGAAGGACTGTGTCCTAACATGTTTGCAGAGGACTACAAACCGCTCACCACATATGATCCACCAGCTGACACATGCATCCCACAAAAGGGCCACATAGAAACAGACAACTGGTGCCATAGCTAGGTCAGCAAGCTAAGTGCAGAAACGTGTATAGTCAACCCCCGTGGGTATACAGTAAGTGCCCACCAGTCACCACATAGGTGTTAACCCATTATGTAGTTAACATGTAATGAGAGACCTGGGGACACAGGGTGATAGATATCCTGCATTGGACAAACATGTGCTGTAGTGTTTACAGAAACATACCATATACCCACCTAATCATGAAGGCTGTCAGATCTACATAAGGGGAGGTCATTGTGGCTCTGCAGTCATCCTGCATCAGTGGTACAATCGACTACAATAGCCCCTGTGGGATGTACCTCAGCAGACACCTCCATCAACTGTAAAGTCCCCAACAGTACCTCATCAGGAGTATCAAACAGCCTACACAGATGCCATGTGTTGCCTGTGTTGCTGGCATCAATAAACATGCTGCACATAGTACAATCTGAATGGCAGTGAGCTATGCACATGACAGACCTGAACCCCAGCACTGACTTACATAGGACAAGCTGTACTGTGTGATCCATAACACAGAAGCCACTCCCACCCATGAGTGAACCCTCAGCACAGGCTACCCATAGAGTCACTTATCAATCTTCCTCAATAGGAATCCTGATGGGTGGACGGAGATGGTAGGTTTATCCTGGGTATCACTGTCATGTCACAGGTAGACAGAGGCACAGTATACTAACCATGACATATGTCATGGCAAACTCCTCTTACAATGTGTGTTGAAGGACAAACACACTCTCCAACTTGCATTAGACATGGACTAGGGCACATCGCTAGTGTTTGCAATTGTACACCTATGTTGTGGAATACACTAACAATGTTGGACAAGCCTGGTGTAAGTAGTTCATATCTGAACAGAATGCAACATGGTCAGATGTACACAACTGGCCCCAACCAGGCTGTTGTGCCCACTATCGAAATGTAAAGCAGTGATAGCAGTAAAGCCCAGGTTACTGTCCACCACAGTCAAAGTACTACCAGTACACTATACAGTACTACAGTGTTAGGTCAGTGTGAAAGGATGTTGACAACTGTATGCAAAGTATCCCATGCAAACACTGCAGGCACAGTATAATCCTGTTGTGTTCACACACAAAGCAGTTGTACAGTAACTACACAACATGACACACAACCCACAACCATGAGCGGGTGATAGTTTGTGAAGTTCACACACATCCACAAATGTGGTGGGCTGCAGAGTCCAACATATGGAATGCTCACACTGGGCATGCTCACACACTTTGACAACATGCCATGGGAAGGCTGAACTGGGCATGCTCACACACTTAGTTTGTGAAGTTCACACATCCACAAATGTGGTGGGCTGCAGAGTCCAACATATGGAATAATCACACTGGGCATGCTCACACACTTTGACAACATGCCATGGGAAGGCTGAACTGGGCATGCTCACACACTTAGTCCAAATCTTGGTTTAGCAGTGGGACACACATATCTGGTGTTGTTATGTGTTATGCCAGGAACCAACCACATTACAGCAGTCTGCCCAGTGCACACAGTTAAATGACTACAGAGACATACGTGATATAGTGGATCCCTCCCATATGCAAACAGTTTCCACAGATGCAGAAGTTGTTCATACCAACAGGGAATGCTATGGCAATAAAGATATGCAAACAGTCTATCAGCAACAAATAATGTGCATTTGACAATTAAACATAATGGTGTAGAGGTCAACACTAGGCTGTTTGCCCTAGGGAATGACAGCTTAGCCATAGTGTGCTTGGTGTTTGCCTCCCCACAGGATGCACATTCCCCTTTCCAAACACAGATGATGTCAGCACCCTATAAGTACAACAGGAGAAATGAAGCTTCCCAGTAATCTGAATAGCGCGCTCCGCTAATGCGTCCGTCTCAAGTGTCATTATATAGTTAGGTAGGGGTTTCAAATCCTGCAAGTGGTTGGTGTGTGTGTAAGTCTGTGTGAGGGAAATGTCCCTTTTGGCAAATAGGAAAAGACACTACAGGATGCACATTCCCTTTCTAAACACCGATGATGTCAGCACCCTATAAGTAGAGCAGGAGAAAGGAAACCTCCCAGTAATCCGAATAGCGTGCTCTGCTAATGCGTCCGTCTCAAGTGTCATAACCTAGCTAGGTAGGGGTTTGAATCCTGTGAATGGCAAGTGTGTGTGTTTGTCTGAGGGGGGTTAGTGTGTGAGGGAAATGTCCCTTTTGGAAACTAGGTGAACAGACTACAGGATGCCCATCCCCTTTTCTAAACAGCGATGATGTCAGCACCCTGTAAGTACAGCAGTAGAAAGGAAACTTCCCAGTAATGCGAATAGCGCACTCTGCTAATGCGTCCGTCTCAAGTGTCATAACATAGTTAGGTAGGGATTTGAATCCTGTGAATGGCAAGTGTGTGTGTTTGTCTGAGAGAGGTTAGTGTGTGAGGGAAATGTCCCTTTTGGAAACTAGGTGAACAGACTACAGGATGCCCATCCCCTTTTCTAAACAGCGATGATGTCAGCACCCTATAAGTACAGCAGGAGAAAGGAAACTTCCCAGTAATGTGAATAGCGCGCTCTGCTAATGCGTCCGTCTCAAGTGTCATAACATAGTTAGGTAGGGGTTTGAATCCTGTGAATGGCAAGTGTGTGTGTTTGTCTGAGGGGGGTTAGTGTGTGAGGAAATGTCCCTTTTGGAAACTAGGTGAACAGACTACAGGATGCCCATCCCCTTTTCTAAACAGCGATGATGTCAGCACCCTATAAGTACAGCAGGAGAAAGAAAACTTCCCAATAATGCGAATAGCACGCTCTGCTAATGCGTCCGTCTCAAGTGTCATAACATAGCTAGGTAGGGGTTTGAATCCTGTGAATGGCAAGTGTGTGTGTTTGTCTGAGGGGGGTTAGTGTGTGAGGGAAATGTCCCTTTTGGAAACTAGGTGAACAGACTACAGGATGCCCATCCCCTTTTCTAAACAGTGATGATGTCAGCACCCTATAAGTACAGCAGGAGAAAGAAAACTTCCCAGTAATGCGAATAGCGCGCTCTGCTAATGTGTCCGTCTCAAGTGTCATAACATAGTTAAGTAGGAGTTTGAATCCTGTGAATGGCAAGTGTGTGTGTTTGCCTGAGAGGGGTTAGTGTGTGAGGGAAATGTCCCTTTTGGAAACTAGGTGAACAGACTACAGGATGCCCATCCCCTTTTCTAAACACCGATGATGTCAGCACCCTATAAGTAGAGCAGGAGAAAGGAAACCTCCCAATAATCCGAATAGAGCGCTCTGCTAATGCGTCCGTCTCAAGTGTCATAACATAGCTAGGTAGGGGTTTGAATCCTGTGAATGGCAAGTGTGTGTGTTTGTCTGAGGGGGGTTAGTGTGTGAGGGAAATGTCCCTTTTGGAAACTAGGTGAACAGACTACAGGATGCCCATCCCCTTTTCTAAACAGCGATGATGTCAGCACCCTATAAGTACAGCAGGAGAAAGAAAACTTCCCAGTAATGTGAATAGAGCGCTCTGCTAATGCGTCCGTCTCAAGTATCATAACCTAGCTAGGTAGGGGTTTGAATTCTGTGAATGGCAAGTGGGTGTATTTGTCTGAGGGGGATTAGTGTGTGAGGGAAGTGTCCCTTTTGGGAAATAGGATAAGACACTACAGGATGCCCATTCCCTTTTCTAAACACTGATGATGTCAGCACTCTATAAGTATAGCAGGGGAAGAAAAGACCCCCAGTAATGCAAATAGCGTGTGCTGCTAATGCGCCTGTCTCACGTATCATAACAGTCAGATAGGGGTTTGAATCCTGTGAATGGCAAGTGTGTGTTTTTGGCTGAGGGGGGTTAGTGTGTGTGAGGACAATGTCCCTTTTGGCAACTAGGTGGACAGACTACAGGATGCACATTCCCCTTCTACACACTGTTCAGCAGACGGCCATGGCTCTGGCACAAGTCTGTTGCTATGATGCCCCTTTGGAAGATGCTTGTGTCAGCTGGGGAGTCGATTATGGTGTCCAGTTTGCAGTCATCTGCATATTTGGACAGCCACAGTTCATCCGTGTTGGCCTGTACCTCCAATAAATATGTACCAAACAAGAGGGTCCCGGGACTGAGCCTTCTGGGACACAACCTGTAACTGTTATGGGGTCTGGCATGGCTCCAGCAATGCTAACCATGTGGGTTCTGTTCTTGAGCCACTGTGCAATCCATCTAGTGACATAGGGGCTTATATTTCAGCTGGTGAGCTTCCCTAGAATGCCCAAGTGGGGTATTGTTGCGAAGGCGTTTGCAAGGTCCAGGTAGGCTGTGTGAACCACCTTCCTGTCGGCAATGGCCTTGGTGACTGTAGCAAAGAAATCAACCGGGTTACACCTGGTAGTGCTGGTGTGCTCTCAGTAGCCCTGAACCAGGCATCTGTTACTGCACAGATATCGATGTTTCCCATGCCAAGGAGTGTTTTGGGTGCATGCATCTGGAGGTTTAGACATCTGGCGTTGGGTAGCATTGCTCTTAGTGTCTTATCCCTTGTGATACCTATAAAGGTGGGTTTGTCATGTGAGCCCTGCCTAACATAGGCACTATGGGGGTAGCAAGAGGCTTTGCCAATATCTGATAGGCCAGGGGTGACAGGTGCAGGCTGTCCCTAGCAAAGCAGGTAGTTCAACAGGAGATGAATGTGTGAAGGTGTAGTGCCTGTGACTACGTAGCAGTAGTATATATGACTGCTCACGTGGACACATGCCAGGCAGGTCATATGCACTGTGTCACAGGCAATGTACATGTGAACAGGTCAAACAGTGGCAACCTGTCAAGTGGGACATGGCCATACATATAGTAGGCTATGCAGATGGCACTAGGAGTCCACAGAAGCTCTATAACTATGCATTGCAGGTGTGATCGGTATTCCAGGGTAATTGCAAGCAAACATGCATGCAAACAAAGATACAGTGAACAGGGCTCCATGTAGTCCATTGTACAACAAACAAGCTGTACCAGTTCCATAAGGTAACACTGCAAATATGCAGGCGCTATGCACATGTACATGGAAATACACTGGTCAGATGTCTAGGGTCCAGTCTCAGTGCACACAAGTGTACGGAACATGCATGTACTGTCAGGATGTACAATAACTGGATAGAAACCCATGTGCCCATACCTGCAGTAATACACATGTCAAATAACAGACACCGAGCCTTCTCTCAGTGGTGCCATACTTAGTAGGATGTATGCTCCTGGCCTGCCACCACAGTATCCCTGACATATATGGGGACTCTCCCTCCTGTGACAGTTAGTTATGTGTGTTGGTGCTGTCTAGCATGGTATGAGATGTGTGCATGCAGTGCTAGTGTGCTCCTGTGTGTCCTGTACCAGTTGTTTAGTTCTGCACACATATCAACATCCTCACACATCTGCATTGCAGAGTCTAGTGTGGGCAACATGCCACTTGCAATTTACATGTCCATCATTGTGTATTACTACATTCATTACCCATCCCCTGTGCTACCTATGTATGTAGCCTGCTGTTGACATCATTACCACCAGTATGCCAACATGTGCAGATGATACACTATGGTACTTACCATGGGTGTAGACAACAGGACATGACAATCACACAAATACTGCATCAGGCATGCTGTGATATACCCACAATTAATTCAGCACACAGTACTGTTAACAACATGATACTATTACTACACATCTATGTGGTCACCCTGTGCATCAGCAACATGTTAACCTGTACCTGCACAGTTGTTACAGAATGCAGGAGGTGGCACAGTTTCATCATATGCACAGGGTGTGAACTTGGTATGCCTGGGTCAGCCACCCATACCACCAATTGACATGTATGTGTATGTGTGTTGGTGAGGGACAGCAGTAGAAGGTGGGGCAATGTTGATGCAGTGTGTGCGTGTATGCGGTAGCCCTAGGTGTTGTCATTTTGCATGTGTGTATGGATGCACACAGTTCCACCTCATGGCTGCCATATACTGGTGTTTGTGGACAGCCACAGACTGTACCTGCCAGGTCATACAGATCAGTGTCTCTGGCCACGGACACGGTACCTGTGTCTTGCAGGGGTGCTACGGACCGTATCCGGTACCAACCCAGACTGGGTACTGTCATCAGAAGCAGGTGTTCGTTGACTGGACACAGATCCCTGTCGGGCCTGGCCAGAGCCACGTGCACGTGGTCTCCTGGGGCGGTCTGATGACAGCACAGACCCAGCATTGCTGGGGCTGCTGCTGGCACTACGGGGGCGGCCGCGGCCCTGTTGTCATCCGCGCCGACTGCCAGCTGCTGCTGTTGCTGGCATACAGCCACGTCGACGCCTCAACCGCCCACCATCACCCTGGCTCATGGACATGTAGTTGTGGATCCGGTGTAATATGTCCCCACAACGTCTGTCTACGACATCGGTGAAATCACGGATGGCGGCCGCAATATCACGCATACTGTCGGTCATGGCTGTGCGACATGCTGCCAGCTCCCTCAGACCCTGTCTGGTGTACCGTTCCATACGTGACTGTGCCTGCATGACAGTCCGAAACATAGCTGAGGTTGTAAGACCTCTGTGGGCACGTCTGCCAGGGGCAGTACGCCCATGGATGCTCCCACGAGAACCCTGGACATCTGTCTGTGTGGTACCATCTCTGGGCCATGCCCATGGCTGCTGTGTGGGGAAGCATGTGCCGCAGATACCACATTACCCTGGTCAATGCCCACTGTATGCTGTCCATCACCTAGGGACAGTGGTGACAAGGGGTGTATTGGCAGGATAACTGTGCGCATTGATGGGGTCGACAGCTGTGTACTGTCAATTGGCTGACCAATGGCAGACCCTGGCATACCTTCCTGTGCCATTACACCAATGTCATCATTATCAGTACCCACGGCACCTGACTCAGGTTCCCTGCTATATGACACCAGAGCAGCAACAGAACCTGTGGGAAGGAAACAGGAAACACAGTTTACAATGTCTACACATTACCAGCGATGCACACATGCACAGGTGCACACATGCACACATGCACACATGCACACGTGCACAGGTGCACACATGCACAGGTGCACACATGCACACATGCACACATGCACACATGCACACATGCACAGGTGCACACATGCACACATGCACACATGCACACATGCACACGTGCACACATGCACACATGCACACATGCACAGGTGCACACATGCACAGGTGCACACATGCACACATGCACACATGCACACATGCACAGGTGCACACATGCACACATGCACACATGCACACGTGCACACATGCACACATGCACAGGTGCACACATGCACACATGCACACATGCACACATGCACACAGTTTCACACAATTGTACAGTACTCAGTATGCGTGATATCGACACACAGACACAGACACACCTACATGCATACAAAGAGCACTACTAAGTGTGCCAAATAGTACTATTACTATCAACACTTTTACAGGTATTGTAAATAGACACTCACCAGCATGGATAGGCTGCAATGCAGTGATACCAGAGGGTCCTGCAGACATGAGGAAACTAATGTTAGTGGGCACAACTGTGCCAATGTTACTGAGTATGATACAGGTCAGGAGTACAACAGTCGCCTTTCACAGGTCTGCAGCTAATATTGAGGATATCACGCTTGCACATTAAATACTATGGTGGCAGCTACGAACCAAGGACACACCACACACATGCATTAACTACCAGTATACACAACAGTCAACTACACATATGACATATTACCTGCACGTTCACTGTCCTGCTGCTGTGTGGCTCCAGCCTCCATCATGATGCATGTCTGCTGCTGCTGTTGTTGCAGGTGGACTGGAGCCACTACACTCAGGAGTAGTCCTCCAGTCTGGTGAGTGGGGATGTGTAGCCACCCCACCACCTGTGGCGACCTGTTGCCTGTGGATATCTGACGCACGCTGACGGACATGTCTAATCAAATCACTGCAGTGATGTCGTACCTGCTCATATGTCCTATTATGCATGCCTATATCATTTACCCGACGGACAAGGTCCTGCCACAGTGCAGCCCTCACCTGCTGATTCTGGCTGGTGCGGGAAAAGAGTGCTGCATAGTCCCGCACCAGGCTCTGGTGTATCTCCTCATCCTCAGCCGCGGAGTAGGTGGGATGCCTTGGGTGGGCCATGTACCTGAGAAAGAAGATAACCTGGTATCAGCAATATATGTCAGCAGACTTTGGCACACATACTACACATGCTACTTGACTGTTATGATACCACATATCTCACATATGTAGCATCTGTCTGTCTATTGGTGGATACACATGTAGATGGCCAGGTATCAGTGCTCGCCAGCAACTGTGCAACAGTACCTGCCAGGCTCCGTCGACATACTACCAAACACCAGCAGTCAGAACACCAATTCAGGTCAGGAGCACCTCCTCACTCTGGGGTTTGTATCTAGGTACTGTATGGCGTACATCGGCGAGTACTGTGGGCTGACCACACCCTGCTTGCCCTGGATATACATATCCCACCTCCACCACCAGCACAGATGGCTACAGTGCACAACATTACAGATACAGACATTACACTTTGTAACAGTGATATGGTATCCTTACAGCCCACTGGGCCAGTGGCAGAGACAACCCACAATGCTGACCCCTACACAATTGCTTTCTACAGACATCTCCAAGAATGCATGGCTCATGCATTCCCATATATGGCCAAGACACTATCCACAAAGGGACAGCATCCTGTCTGGCGGACCCCAGCCATAGACAGATTGTATTACAGAAGATGTAAGCTACTGCAAGACAGAGCATCAGTCACTGAAGGGAGGGCATGTCTGAGCAGCACTGGTAAGGATCTATTTCCCATCATACTGACTACATGGGCAATGTTGAGTGAGACGTCAAGCGTGACACTACAGATAACCAGGAGGCCTACCTGAGTTATGTTAGCGACCTGGTCAGGAGCCATCCTCTATGCCCATAGGTAGTACACAACACATATTTCACTGACACCACAGCTAGACAACATTGTGGCGGACAGGTTCAGTGCAGGTGTCACCCCGCTCTCTCCCCTGTAATAAGGCATAGTTATCCCAGCTGACCCTAACCTCCAAGTCATCACAGATGTCCAGGTGAGAGACACCCGCAGGTCAGCAGAATACACGACATGGATGGGACCTGCTGGTATCCCCAGTTGCATGCTACATAACCTCTGACAGGAGCTAAACACACATATAGAAGTGCTATGTTACACTACCTTGACTACAGGGTATGTACCCGTACACTGGCGCACAGCAGCAGTGGTTCCACTCCATGAAGGAGGCACCTCACCATACCAATACAATACAACACAATACATGACATTGTAATACAATACTATACAATATGCTAATGC
Source organism: Protopterus annectens (assembly GCF_019279795.1). Lineage (NCBI taxonomy): Eukaryota > Metazoa > Chordata > Ceratodontiformes > Protopteridae > Protopterus > Protopterus annectens. The sequence goes on from NC_056726.1 coordinate 1,476,109,907, forward strand.
CCCTGTGTCTACAGCAGCGTACTGTTCTGCTAACCTGACCATTGTGACACATGTGGTGTGATGGTACCTGCTGCCGTCACACAGTCACACAGGGTGACTCATATGGCATATTACCTATCTGACTAACATTCAGCAGGGGTATGTGTGACATGTACACATGGGGAGTCTCGCTTCTTAACACTGTGTGGTTTGTTGCAGGGTGTGTCCTATCTGTGAGTTGGAACCCGTACCTACACATGTGCACACTATTGCAGTGGCACAGACGACACACAGCAGACATTTAGGTTGTGGATGGTGGGTGGTGTTACAATGGTTGTTGGACATCTGTCATGGGTGTGACCTCCATATGTGCATCTGGGGGTGGTAACCTCTACGTGGGTAGCACAGTGGTGCAGCGGTTAACGTTGTCGCCTCACAGCAAGAGGTTCTCCAGTTCGATTCTCAGCTGGGGTGCCTTCTGTGTGGAGTTTGCATGTTCTCCCTGTGTTCGCGTGGGTTTCCTCCGGGTACTCCGGTTTCCTCCCACATTCCAAAGACATGCATCTGGAGCATTTCTCCCCGGGCCTCCGCTGAAAACAGGCTCTGTGGAACCTAGTCGGACATTCCCGGTCAACAAATGTTAAATAAAAAAAATAAAATAAAATATGTGTACTCTGTGGTGTTGTCAGTCACTGTGCATTGGTACTGTGTTTGGGTGCATTGTCACAGTGTTGTACATGTCACTGTGTCCTTCTCCATATCTGTTGCTGTCATGTGAGGTCCATACCATGGCATCCATTATGTGCTGTGGGGGGTACACCGACCTACATGTCCATGCCTGACTCACCATGTCTGCGGACACATACCATGTGCAGCTATTCCAGGGATGGTGTGCCACTGTGACTATCATTGGGGCCACTATTGTACACATGTCTGACCCTGCCCACCCCTGACACATGCAGTGGTGGGTGGACACTCACATATATGGTGGTTACTGGTGTAGGTGATCTGGAATGTGGTATGTTACTCCGGATTTGACACTGGTGTTCACTCTGTGCCTTTGTCACCAGGCACCTGTTGCAATACATCTGTACACATGTGCCTCACTCAGACTCTATATACATCTCTCTCTCTCTCTCTCTATACATATATATATGTATTAAGATATGTCTATATGTATATAGATATATATATATGTGTAAATATGTCTGTATACATTTGCACATATATATATATTGATGTACATATTCTGCTGTAGATGTGGAGGGGCGCAGAGGGGTGTGGCCGACAAGGGGGACAGGCTGTGTTGCAGGTCATCATATACAATCATACCTGTAGGTGGTCAGATCAGTCTGTCTATGTATATGTATCTACATATATCTATCTCTGCATGTGTGCATTACATAGATATGTTGCTACAATATTCTATCGACATCTGTCTATGTAGTCCTACATCTCTCTCTCTATGTATGTATACATATATGCATATCATATGTATATATATACATATATATATATACACATACATATGTTGACATACATACATAGCCATATGTTAGACAGGTATATCAGCATATTTGTCTACCTTACTGTATACACACACTAACATACTGCTAAACATACATAGCTGTGTAACCTAATTTGTACATGGCAGTACAACCTACAATCAAACAACATTTATATGTGCACATAGATGCTCACACATACAAATGTATGTACAGCCTTCACTGATAGGTGCTGTATATCTCCTGCCCTTTACACATCTTCATATACATATGGATACAGACCAATGGCACATATGGAGGGTTCACAGTATGTACACCTTTATAGTATTACTTTACAGTACCTGTGTTTGTCCCAGCTGCTTCTGCTACTGTCTGGCTCTCTTTCCTGCTGCTCCACTTCACAGTTGTCAGCTTCTAGGTAGCTGTTGCTGAGGGATTCGTGTCCGTCTGCTTAGTTGCAGTCTAGTCCTCTCTATCTCTCTCTCTCTCTCTCTCTCTCTCTCTGTCTCTCTTTCTCTCTCAGGGTGCAATGAAAGTATTGCATGCGTGGACATGGAGTACAGCATACTTTTGTAGGTATCTGCATATGCCCATGTGATGGCCTCTGCACCACTTGTTAGCCAGCATTTGCTAATTGCATGCAGCCTGTTGTGTACTGATTGCAGTTCTCACTGTGATTTCAGAACTGTGCTATAAAAGGGTGTGTGAAATAGGCGTAGCCCTTTCAGATGTTAAGGGCAGGGACCATGCTGTTATGCTGTGGACAACATTCTGTGAGTGTAAAGGTTGGTATCTCTCATTTTTCTCGGTGGGTTGTGGATTAACATTCCTCCATTCATTTCTCCAGTTTCCTGTACTGACTGTGTATGTACACTAACAACTACAACTACTAACATTGTTAATGTGTATGTGTGTGTGTGTGTGTGCTTTCCTTTCACCTTTGCTTGCACTCTGTTGCTAAGGCTTCAATAGTTGCCCTTTACTGTCAGTACTGGTGTGCCTGCTAGGTGTCTTGACTGTAGTGTGCTGCTGTAGCTTTCCTATTTTCCATGTACATTCACACCCTGGAATGCTTGCTATATCTGCTAGGGTGTTACAGCATGCAGTGTGGTCTGTCCATGGTGTGGGCCTTGACATCTATTAGGGTATGTGAGTATGCTGCTGAGCAGGCCCCAGAGGCTTTCAGGTTCATCAGTTATGTGCCTCATGGAATGGTACATATCAGTGGGGTACACCCATTAAAATGTCTGGTATGCTGCAGTTGTGACTGTGGGTTAGCATGAGCATATGTATTACTACACTTTTTCTGCCATGCGAGTGGTGAATACTTTCCGGACTCCATAGTTACCATTGCATGGGTTACACCTTTCTGCCTACTGTTTGTACATTTCACATGGGGTCTGTGGGGCATCCCTGTAAGACATTCACTGTTGCTGTGTCTGGGTTCTTAACTATTCAAATATGGTGGTGTTGGACCCGTCATGTGTACAGATATTTGCAGGCTGTCCACATTTCTGCCTCATAATTTAGTCATTATCTCATGCACACCTTTATCTGGCAAGTCAGTCTGGGCTCAAGTCAGAATATGGTGACAAACATTCAAGTTCCAGACTGCATACCCTTCCAAACATCCCACAAGGTGTAGACCCTGTTACTTTCTGAACTGTCTGCATTTGTTGTAACTTTATTTGTAATGTGTCCCTGGTTTTGGGCCTTTGCTCCACATATTTTATTACTTGGTCCGGATGTGTTCCTGTAGGAGGTTGTGGGGTATGGGCAGTGCTTATCCTGCTATGAGTATGTGTGTGTCTTGCAAGGTGCTATGGTGACATTATTACCTACTAGCTTCCAACTAGCATGGCTGTTTCTGTTCACACACTACTATTATGGAAATCCACCAGTTTTGTTTGTGATTCTAAATGTCATGCTTTGTGTACTACACATCTATATTCCCTTTACATTCATTCCTACTGTTAAATGACATATTTACTTTAGCACAGTGTTTCTATATCAGAGTCATGGCTTAGTGGTAAGTCATGCAGACTATAGTTGCCAAGGTCCTGGGTTCGGGACTCACAGTGGGATTTTATTTTTCTTTGGAACTGAGTACAGGACCTGTCAATCAAAGTGACTAAGGCACTTTTAAGCAGTTGTAACCGGGTTAGCGCTGGTTTGCGCGGAGCTCACGATGCGCACTGGCGGTTAGCTCCAGCGCACAAGCGCACACCGCTTACAACCACTTAAGCGTGCTTACTCTTGCGCACACCAGCTATTTTCTTTGAAAGAAAAGCGGGGAGACAGGAAAGTGGTGAAAAAGGGGTCACAAAGAGGGTAAGACAGTAGGGAAACAAGCTTGGGATGTGCAGGAGGGATGTAGGTAAGGCCCATAGTTGCCCATTTCTTCATCAGCAACAGCTGTGCATATGTATGTAATTTGGTGTGACATTTGAAACCTTCCACCCCTGAGAGAGGTGTCAGGACAACAATAATACCTGTTGTACAGCCAATTGGAATTGATGGGTTCCATGTCCAGTAGACATGTGTGCGGAATGGGCAGCTATGTATGGGGCGTAATTTTTGTGGGTACAGAGTGCCCTTTTTTTTTTTTTTTTTTTCAGGTGAGAGTGGTATGTCAGGTGAAGGTAGTCGGTACAGCTGGGGAGGTAGGTTGGGTAGGTTAACAGACAAGACAAACAAGACGCATACAGGGGCGGTGTATGACATGTGTGGGGGGTTACACAATTGACGGGACGGAGGTTGGGATGTCCAGAGCCCATGAGCCCACAGATGGCAACAGTGGAACTGATATCCCCACCCATAGGCAGTTGCCACTGTTCCTTCATTGCCCAGGACGGGGCTGTGCTGGGGCTGTGTAGGCGGGCAACGGGCATGCCCGTTAGTTGTGCCACCGTGCCTCGAGCTGGCGTAGGGGCTCAAGGACAGAGTCCCGAATCTCCCACGCACCACAGTCCGGACGCTACGGAGGGTGAGTGGTGGATCTCCTCCGGCCACACTTGCAGAGGGGGGGCGAGCCCCATCCCCTGCAGCGCTTCCACCCGCAGGTGGCACAGGGCCACCGGAGGAGGGTCCAGACTGGGCACTAGTGCCAGGTGCACTCGCCAGCTGAGGTGGGAGGGGTGGGTCCGCCGAACCCGCCCTCCCTGTCGTTCTATGTTTTGCATTATGTCATGACAGTTTGGGTTAGTGACATATAAATACCATTCACAGTTAGTTGTAACAGCATGCATTAGTATTCCCATTAACCAAACACCCAGTTATTGACACCATTGAACAGCGTGCATAGCACATGCATAATTTGAACAGTAATACACAGTCCAACAACATGCAGGGTTGATTGATGGCAACAGGCCATCAGGTGTGGATGTATGAACGGGCGGATGCATCAACAGACATGCAAATATATATGACCCAACAGGACAGATGTCCAGGGGTGGTAATTGTGATTGCACATACCATTTTCCGTGGAATGGGTTATAGATGGTTAGAGGGTGGGGTAAATCAAACATATTATTAACACCTTGAATACAACCACATATGCTGTACATTTCTAATAGCTACAGTTATATACACACTACTGTTCTAACTACAGTGTCCTATATGTTAACTACTTAACCTTGCAGATGGGACTGTTACTGCAACATAACTCTACATTTTATTGCTGTTCATACACGATTCATATTGAACTTTGTGCAGATACATCATCCTGTTAACTGTGCTTTCTATACTTGTAGACAGGTGTGGATGTTTGGTATATCAGACAGTCATCCTATCTGCATATTTCAGACTGGGAGCAACATATCCAGATTTTGGTGTACACTTTCCACATGCAGCAACACTTTGAACAGATGTTTCTGTTTGGTTCTGAGTCTCACATGCATTTAATTATGTCCTGACTGCAGTATAGTTTATTCAGGGGTTATTACTGCTGTAGTGCTGTATTCCTGACACTTTCTCACACTCTCTCACTTGCTTTCATGTTACTATTCAGACTGGTACTTCTAGGCTTTATTGACATGTTTTAACAGTAGTTATTACAGTTCTTTCCAGCACTCTCACTTCTGTCATGTTTCAGTATTTCCACAGGAATATATTTCACACATGTGATTTCATCCTCTTCTGCAGCTATACTTTACCTGCTGCTGCAGGTTGTGTACTATTTTCTTACAGGCAGGGCAGTTTTATTTCAAAATATGTGTTGGACAGTCTCATGATTAGTTTCAACTTACAGGCTGGGAACTGTTGTAATCAGGCAATACTTGCATACACTTTCACACTGTGACTTGCAGATTTAATTCCTTCATGGCTACACTGCACTCTTATGCTGACTGTCATACATTTATATATCTTTACAGTTACTAGTAGTGGATTACTGACCTGCCTGGTGGCGCAACCGCACCAGCCTATCGGCATAGGCTCTGCGGTTCGCAGAACGGACACCTGCAGCTGTAATATAAATGAAGTAATATTGGAATACACATCTCCATGATTTCAGGTAGTTTAACTTTCTACAAACATAATTAATTGATACTTACTCAGTGGTGGGGCGTTGGGTGATTGCCGGGCCTCCTGGATCCAACGGTTCAGTTGGTCCTGCTTACGTCTCTTCAGGTCCGCATGGTGGTGACGGACCTGCTCACCTGTCCTAGGAATTCCTGTGGCACTGGTGAGTTCATGAGCCAACTGGTCCCACGCCTCAGCCTTGTACGCTCCCCAAAGGACCTGGCCCTGCATGAGTTGGGCCTCATGGTTGTGGACTAGGAGCCAGGCCATGTACCTGGACTCCTCAACACCCCACCTCTGCGCTCGAGCGACTACCCTCACCTACACCTGACATTCTAACTGCAGGTCTGTTCTACAATCGTTTATGCTGTGTATTCCGCCTATGGGGCTTATATAGTCCGTTTTCCCTTTTATATCTGTGATTGGCCAGTTTGGAATTGTATCAACTTCAGTAAACCTGCATTGTCATGCTGTAGTTTGTATTCATTCCTATATATGAGCTAATATTGCATTTCTAGGAACTGCTGTCATGGCTTAGTGGTTCTGTACCTTGACTATGGTGTATAGTATCCTGGGTTCGAACCTGGCCACTGCTTTTTATTTTTCATGACTGTCTAGACATGTTGAGGGGTGTGTCTGTGTAAAGGCATTTTGGATACGGCTTGCTCACCGTTGCCCGTCGGTTAGCTCGTTTGCGCGGTGCGCAGCTCCGCGCAAACGGGGTACGCCGGTTTCACACTCATTTGGCTATTGGCACGCATATGCCGCTTAGCGCAATTAGGGGCACATATATTTAATATGGGAAACCACTGCTCGGCTACAGGCACTCATTTTGCACCAGTTAAACCTATGCTTATCTACGGGCACATAACCTCACTCTGTTGAACTGTAGCTCAGCTATGGGCACATCTGGCAGTTTATATTCATTTCTTAGCTCACATTTATTCAATATAAATAGGCTATTACATTGCATTTTACATATATTCTGGTTTTATGTGTACATATATGTGTCAGGGACTTGTTTCCTGCTTATTTTGCGAAAAAAAAAAATTTGTGTTGTGGGGGCTCGAACCATGAATGCCTGCTCTGCAGCCGGCATCTCTACCGCTTCGTTATTGCTTCCTGGCTTATTTTGCATATTTAGTTCTTATATGCTTTCCCACTGACTGCTAACTGTAGCTGCGCTACGGGCACGCCCGCGCAAACGAGCACATTCACGGTTAAACATTGTTACAGTTTAAAAAAAATATGACATGTTCATTTATATTTCTTTTATGTTTAATAGTCTGTAGGGGCATGTGTTGTGTTGTGTTTATTCACATTTCTGTGGACTCTGTTGTGGGTGTCTACTTTGGGCACTTTTAACTTCTGGGGGCGTGTCCGCTTGCAGGGCTCAGCCTACGGACACGCCCCCTACTGTCTTACACGGTCGTGTTCGACTTAGGTGTGATTCAGCATGCTCTCATGAATATGCAGAGCATGCTGACATCACTCAGTTTAACTGCAGCCTCTGTGTAAGAGTTATAACTCTTACACGGAGGCTTCGTGAATCCTGGGGAAAGTGTATCACTTTACATTTCATATGGACGAATTCTGTGAGCTTACTTTCAGAGACCTAGCAAATGACAGATATGTCAGGTAGCATGTGAACTACAAAAACATTGGCAATTGGCTCCAAGGAATAATAAAGATATTTTATTACAATTATAAAAAACACAGCATGAGTGTTCACACACAAGGGTGCTTCTTCGGGTAGTAAAAGCAATGGGCATTCATCTTATAACCCTAATAAAACCAGAACCTCATACATATAAAATGTTACACAGACCTCCTAATCACCACACACACACACACACACACACACACACACACACACACACACACACACACACACACACACAGTCACCATAACATGACAGCATGGAAAATCCAAAAGGTATACACATGGGTTAAAAATGATCCCATTAAATGGACACTGCAACTCAAAAATCATTCTAGTCATTGGTAACTGCATTATACGTAAACAGATATATACTTTACTGGGCTTTGCAAGTCATTTCTAACAGAATATTGTGGCCAAAATTAATTACATGTCATCTTCTTCTTCTTTCGTCTTTTTCCCGGTTAGGGGTTGCCACAGCTGATCACCTGTCCACTCATGATTGGTAGTGAAGTTTTACGGTGTTGTGTTGCCAGCCCGGCACCCAACCTTCCACGGAAGACACACACATGCACGCACTCACGCCTAGGGCCAGTGTAAAGTATCTAATCCATCTACAGCATGTCTTTGGGATGTGGGAGGAAACCGGAGCACCCGGATTAAACCCACATGACCACAGGGAGGATACGCAGACTCCACACAGAAGGCACCCCAGCCGAGGATCGAACCGGAGAACCTCTTGCTGTGAGGCAGCAACATGTCATCTAATTTATAATAAAAATTGAGTTATGGTAATAAATGATTATGAGTAATTATTAAATTGTCTGTTAGTTAACACAAAGGATTGAGGCTATATGCTGTTCATGTTTTTCTTCCTGTGGTCCAGAGTTTGATTCCCTCAGCCTTCATTTGGCTATGGTGTGTCTCTTAGAAAAACTTAACCAGACAGTGCTCCCAGGATGATTCTGAAAAAGGCTCATGAGCAGTGCTTTACCCCACTTAACAAATGCATAAAATAAAATAAATAAATAAAATAATAAAATAATAAAATAAAAGTTGTCATTATTAACCTCAGAGTAAACAGTCTAAGAAAAGACCCCCTCTTGGTATTGCAACAGGATTTAGTGGAATTATTATATGCCCTATCAAGTACGGAACAAAATTCTGCTTAGTAGAATCACTCTATCACCTCATATAGCACTTATATATGAATACAAAGTGTTGACATTCCATCAGTGAATAATCACATTGTGTCATAGATTTTTTTTAGACCTATTCAAATACAAAAAAGAAAAAATATACAAGATAAAGAAGGATGACACATTTGCTAAATCCCAAAAGTCTGAATTAAAAAATTCCTTATGCTTGGCAGATGTTGATATCTGTGCCATTTCAGAACCTGGAATAAAGAATCAAAATGCACACCATAAAGTCCAGTGTGCACCACCTTTCATTGTTGCATATGAGGAAAGGTAGTGATGTCTAAATATTTGTAAAAGAACACCTAAAAGTCAGAAGCAAGAACATATTTCAGTACAGAAATTGCACATGTAAAAATAAAAATAAGTGCACACACAATAATTAATATCAGTGACCTTAAATATGAGATTGTACAAACCACTGTGCATTTCCTAACAAAGATGAAGACTTCATGGGGGACAAAAAAAACAATGAAGACATATTACCGGAGAAGTTTAACTACACAAACCCTGACAGATGCTGGAAATTATGATGAAATAAATATAATACATATGAAAATAGACTATTCTCCCTGGCCTAAATAAATCTATTCAGGATACTTTTAAAATGTTGCATGATAAACGTAACTTTGGCATTGATGAATACATATCTGTAAGACATAAATATGCAGGCAATTTCAAGAAAATGATCCTGGTGGAATCACAAAATTCAAAATAAATGTCTAAGAAAAAGGCAGTACTTCTTAGCTTTCAAACATTGCAGCATCTGTAAAAATAAGTCTTGACTATATAAACTATAAACTACATGCTTATCAAGTGTTCCAGATATAACTATGAAGTCAGCCTGCGTTCAGTGTAAGAAACCAATAATATGGTATTATTTAATTACATTTAAAATAAAAGGAACATTGTGAATGAAATGTTATTACTAAGAAATAAAGCAGTTAACTAGCCACATGATATAGCAAACATCCATGCAAGCATAACCCCCTTTCATACCTCTCAATCTCTTAGAAAAATAAATCTGGGCCATAAAAAGCCATAAATAAAAGTGAGACAAATGTCAAGAAATGTGGAGAAATTGTAAATATTGCTCTTACAAACTTAGGAAGTTGATAGAATAACAGATTTTGCATTAACATGAACTTTCTGAAGGGTAAGAAATCTGAAACGCAAATGTCTGTCATTATTTTCTAACTTCAGTCTATAATGATTTGCCACTAATTTGCCAGAAAACCACAATTTTATTAAGAATGGACCAAAAATAGGAGACAAAAATCTGGACATTCTGCAAAAATCTGTACAGCTGAGAGGTATGCCCCCTTTTTCCCAATTTTGTACATGGGGTCAGAGTGCCACATTAATAGAGATCATCATATAGAGCCAATGTTCATACCACTAGGTGGGTGGCCTAGCCTTGATGTGGTTGTTCTTCCATACCACAACAAGAACTGGCACCTACAGCCAATTTAGTGTCCAATCCATTTATAGCAAGCATATTGGCATAACATTTTTAAGTAGCCTTTATAAAAAGCAAAGACATGTTATTAGAGTGTCATAGACCTAAATATGAACATCTCGTATAAAACTACAGATATAGCTACCTGACAAAGGTGCCCACTGTCCCCCTCTTGTTATCAAGACTATTAAGTTTTGATGAGATAAAATCCACTTAAGCTCTCACAGACATTTTGTATCTTTGCAGACAATATTATGTCCACTACTTTGGATATACAGAGCTATCCAGATGCATTTTAATTAGTTTTCCAACTTCAAGATATTCACAGCTATTTTGAAAATAAATTAAAATCTAATATGCTTTATTTAGGTTCCAATGGTTACAGGTGGACCATTGTTGCAGTAATGTGGACATAGGATACATATCCTGCTAAGGATACTGTTTATCTGACCATTATGCCAAAACTTAGTTGCTGCTTCCTTGTGTGTTGTATGTCAGACCTTATACTTAGGCACAAAGACTGCACACTGGTACATAAGAAATTTACAAGTATGAAAATCCCCAGAACATTCTTGCTGCCAGTCCAAGAAGCAAGACTCTATCTGAAGCTATTTCCAACAGTCATTACAAAATAATCCAGTTGTGTTTGTGAGGGAAAGTTAAGTACCCTGTTGGGAACCCTTACATATTTCTCATTTTTTTCTTTTGAAATTTGTTTATGTCATCTAAGAGAGGGAGATGCCACTGTGGTAGGCAGATTCTGTATAATGATAGTCATACCCAGTATCTTTTCTGCCTAGGACATGAACATAACATCAATGAATGCTCTTATGTGGCAGGCTTTTGTCCCAAAAACCCTAACAAGTTGTTTTTCTTTAAAAATATACTTAGAGAACAAAAGATTGAAGGTTGTAACATGAGCCACTATGTCATCAGAAGTTCCCACCTCAGATGTCCCTTCACAGCCAAAAAGAGAAATCAAAGAGCAGAATGAAGATTGTGTCTATCTAAGTGGAAGTCAAGTTGGATGTCTTCAATGAGATTGTTAATAAACCAATATCCCATCCAAATTCTGGTCCTATTTCATCTTTCACAACCCCACTAGAGGCGAACACAGAACAGGCTTCTGTCAAGTCTTATCTGACCAATCAGACAGCTGCTAAGGTCTCCAAGGAGGAACCTAGGCTTGACATTTCTGAAGGAGTGGATAGTGTTCCTTAAATATTAGTACGGGAGGACGTCATTTGTTCTGATACAGAGATACGCCCTGGCCTTTAGAAATCCCAGAAGACAAAAAGGTTAAACATCTTTCTTCTCCTCTTGAAACTCTTACTACAGATAGTCAATGTAATGGCAGGATTTTTCAAAGCCCTTATGTCTTTAAAGCCCACACAGTTTTTTGCTTCCAAGCCATCTACCTCTGTAAAGAGAAAAACAGGATAGTTCCTCTGAGGAAGATTCTTCCTCTGAGTCAGACTATGAGTTTTTGGACTATACTTCTCAGCTGCAGTCCCTTTTGGTTGATTCCTCATAAAATTTATAGTTTTCTTCCAAATCATTGGGGACTGATGTCACTAACTAACAGCATTTGGGTTCCAGACTTTACATCCTTCAGAAAATGCATGCTAATGCAAAATGTGCTCTTTTATTAACTTTCTAAGATTATAAAAGCAGTAATTAAAATCCACCTCTGTTTTGGGGCCTTTGATCTCCCATTTTTATTGACTTTGTTCTCGATTTCTTGAGCAAAGAGGTTAAGAGGTATGGTCTGAACCAGATGATACGTTATTATCTGACTCTTCTCAAGAGGAACTCTCCTTTGGGAACACAGTATAGAAAATGATGCAACATTTTAATTTAGAAGGACAATTTTTTATTTGGATCTCTTCAAATTATCTGTGTATGGTCCCATTTATTCTCATTAGGGGTAATATATGATTATCAAACATGGGATGCATAAGGCCAATCTCTAACCAAATGGTATACATTATTCTGAGCACAAAAAAAGCTGTCTAGGCTTAAAATGGCCTGCAAGGTCAGTTAACTTAATACTTACCCATAACATATGAATATGTGAACCTATGAAAGCAGCTCTCTGCATTTCAAGTGGTACTGTAGTCTGTCCCCCTGTACTAGAAGCATTGGAAGACACCTTTCTATCAAGTTCTGTAGCTCAAGAATTTCAAACATCTGCACCAGAAAAGCCTGACAGATATTATAAAGATCCTGACACTCACAAGTACCTGTACAAAAACCTACTTCTGACCCTGTAGTTATTTCTATATATTCAGACAAACCTTCCAGACTTTTCCTTGCCAAATGACAGTGGCAGTATACCAATGGGCAGTTATAGAAAAAAAGTTTGTACTTCAATCACTTTTCTTGCTGTTAATTACTAAACACACAATCTGGTATCTTTTATCAATTTTTGGCATCATATCCAAGCTTATTTCTAACTTACCTGACTCAAAAACCGCTGTGAAAAATATGATTTTTTTCTGCCTCTCAGGTTGCTCATAATTCCATTATGTGTGCATATTATGTGGCAGATGCTCCTTCCAGGGCTTCTGCCACTGGATCTTTGTTGAAAAGGTATTCCTAAGACTAAGATCACTCCAAGAGGATGTCATATCAAAGCTTTTAGATGCTCCTTTGGATAAAGGCTTCCTTTTTGGTTACCCCATTCTGATGAGACTTTGAAAAATAATTGGAAGAATAGGGGTAAACTTATTCAGGAGTTCAAATTATGTTTTCTTTCCCCATTCCAAAATTCCAAATAAATTACACATTCCAATCAGGTCATTTCTACCACAAAATGACCACTCAACAGAAATGCAAAAAAAAAAATCTAAAAGCGAAAGTAAGACAAGACTAAATCTGATTTCAAAGGAGCTAAGGTCCCCTTTTTAGATAAACATTCCAGCTTTTAATTATCTCCCCTCTCTCTTCCCCCACCTTGGCCAGACTCCTTCCAATCTTTCAAACAAACTTTCTCTAAAATGTCCCCCTCTGGAAAAGGATAACAACAGATCGTTGTGTTTTGAAAATAATTTACACTGCAGTGGAATTCTCTTTCTGTTGAACATTCAACTCCACAGGTGCCTCAGAACTAGTAACACATTTTTTCCAATCATCACTGACCTTTTACATCAAGATGTAATCAAACCTTTTCCTCCCCATCATAAAGCAAAGTGTTCCTGCTCCAGGTCTTTTATAAACCAATCCTGAATATGTAATCCTGAACACCTTTTTAAAAAATCCAAAATTCAAGATGTTATCACTCCAAAATCTCCTCCCATCGATTTTTCCCATTCCCTTTCTGGTTACCTTGGACCTGAAGGATGCTTACTTACACATTCCCATTCATTCTGTACACAGCTCATTTTTAAGATTTTATCTTACACATTCCCATTCATCCTCTACACAGCTCATTTTTAAGATTTTATTCACTGGGAGGGGAGTGCACTTGATTTACTGCAAAGAGAATACCTGTCTCAATCTGCGCCCTGTGCCTTTACCAAAAAACAGTGCTTTACCCCCTTAGCTCTTCAACTAAAAAGCACAAAAATAAAAAAGAATTTATTGTAATAAGCCATTTGCTACAATTATTGCAGTTAGAGCCACTAAAGCCACACCTCCCAACTCTTCCACTGAAGACCCAAAAAAACAAACAAAAAAAAACTTTACTGTAATAAAAAAAGCACTTCTCAGTAATAAGGTATCAATCCTTTTATTACAGTTAGATCCATGCCACCTCACCCCAGCTCTTCAACTGAAGAGAGAAAAAAAATACTTTAATAAAAAATAAAGTAAAAAAAAAACTTAACTGTAATAAGCTGATCTCTATATTGTAGCAATGGTCTTATTACAGTCACATCCATGCTCCCCCAGTTCTTCAACTGAAGAGCAAAAACAGCCATTCCTTCTACTGGCACACCAATCAGGTGTCCAGATGCATGATATGCCCCCCCCCCACCCACCTCAGCCATTCAGGTCCCATTTCTGTGCCCTGCCCCTTCCAAACATTATATTAAATAATATAATTTCTTCTTTTAAACTGTAGCAAACTGCTTGCTACAAATGTAACAAACAGTTGCTACAGTTTATACCTTACCTGCATGGAGCACTGTGGCCACCATGTTTTAGTTAAAAAAAATAATAAAAATTTCTCCTTTTAAACTGTAGCAAAGTACTTGCTACAGATGTAGTAAACAGTTGGTACACTGCCTGCAGAGAGCACTACAATTCTCAAGTTTTAGTTTAAAAAAAGTTTCATTTTTTGTTTTACTTTTAAACTGTAGCAAACTGCTTGCTACAAAGTAGCAACCAATTACTACAGTTTAGACCAAGCATAAAGTGCCAGAGTGCTCAGGTTTGACTGCAACTGCAATAAAATGAAATACTGGCTTTAAAAAGCCAATATTGCATTAAACCGAGATCTGTATCAGCTGATCACGCTTCCCCCCAGCACCTTGCAGCTTGGACAGATAGCCCTGTCTCCCTACCCTAGCTATACTACTGTTTACTGCTTTACCTTTTGGGCTCTTCACTGCACAAGAAGTGTTCACAAATTGTGTAACTACAGTCATAGCTTTCTTCGTTCCAAGGTACCTGCATATACCCTTCTCTGTAAAACTTTCTCATTCAAACCACTTCCCTTTATAAAATTCTTCAAGATTTGCAGTTCACTGTTATCTCTTTCAGAACCTAAGTTTCACTCTGAATTTCTGCTAGTCCACTCTTCTTACACCCTCTCAATCTCTGGTGTTCCTAGGTTGCCAACTCACACGCAGTCCTCATGACGGCATTTCTACCTTTAGACAGAGATGTGCCAATGGAGGGGGCAAACGGGGGAGCTGCACAAGGCACAAAGTTTAGCCTCCTTTGTTACCTGCAGCATGTAATCTGAATTAAGAAATCTAAATGGAATTAAAAGACTATCATCCATACCAGGAGAATGATAGCATCTGAGTGAATTAGAGAGCATTTTGCACATGGAAAAGTCTTCCTCTAGTAGCCTTAACATCTGCTAAAAGAGTCTTTTGAACTACTAGCCTTCATAACAAATTCACCCTTTCTCTTCTTCCTTAAGGAAAAGGTCTCAGTTAGAACAAAACCACCATTTATGCTTAAGATGGTTACTGAAATATATTTGAATCAGACCATTCATCTTCCCGCACTTTTTTCTTAATCCTCAACATAAGGGAGAAATAATTCTCCATTTATTAGATGTACACAGACAACTGATAATTTACTTAGACAAAACTAAACAGATTTACACCTGGAAGTGTGAACATTGGTTCTAGATGATTGTGACTGCTGAAGTGACACCCTGACAGTATGTGCAAACATGGTAAAAGGAGTTGTGTTTGGATGGATGAACAGATGGATAGACTGGTTAAAAAATCTGATTAATTGTTTATTCAGTTTGAGGGTAAAAAGCAAGGTATCCCAATAGACAAAACAGACAATGTTTATTTGGATTTCTTGGCCTATTTCATTCTGTTACTTTTTCTATGGCAGATCACTCCAAGGGCATGTTAAAGTTCACTCCACAAGAGACACAAACTCTTCAGGAACTTTCTTCAAAGGAGTTGACTCCAAATCCATAATAAAGGCAGCTACTTGGTCCTCCATTCATACCTTTAACAGGCATTACACATTACAGAATTGCTGCCTTTTCTACAGCTAGAACTGAGTTTGCCAGAACAATAATTCGGGGTTTACTGAACTCCAGTATTGTTTTTACTGCCTCCCCCCAAGACTTCATAAAACCTTTTGGAATTGTCCTATCTATCAGCATGGCCCTGGAGCCTTTACAAGCCTAGCGCATAGGATTAACCTGGCATCATTAGCTCCCAGGGTGAATTTTCAATTTCCCATCCACTCATCAAGATTTCTCTTGAAGAGGGCCAGTGAGGTGCTTTGTTTGACATGTATGAGAATTCTATTCCAAAGCATGGGCAGTCTCCGGGTTATGAACCTGTCCTTCCAGCACATTCTGTTGATTGTGATAATGACGTTGAGGTCTCTGGAGCGTGTGGTGCACAGGGATTGGGATTTCTTTAGATGTAATATTTCTAACAGAGCTGGGTCAGACATGGCTTTGTAAGTCAAGCAGAGATAGCCTCTTAGTAGACAATATGAGACAGAGAATAACTGGAGTTTTTTGTGTCTGTCCATGCAGGACATGTATTTAAGGCCTAGGATCCTCTTCGTGAGGTACATTTGCGACCTCTCCAGTTCTTGCAGGTGTCTAGTGAGGTACATGCCAGGTGGGGCATTGTACTCAAAGACTGGCCTAATGAGGGAAGAGTAGAGAGAGACCATGACCTCTTTCTTCCTGGATGGAAAATCCTTAGTAATGAGATGTGCCACATAGAAGGACTTTCTGACCACAGTGGCAATGTGGTGGTCAAAAGAGAGGTTGCTGTCAACCTGTGTTCCCAGATCTCTTATAACGCCTTCTGTGTTCAGTGGACTACCATTGATGTGGTAATTCATGGGAACCAGTTTTTTCCCAAATGGGGTGATGACACGTTTTTTGGCATTGAGCTTAAGGCCGTGATTCTGACACCAGTCGTTGGTCTCAGTGAAGCCTTTCTGTAGGATGTCAACATCACTCGGGGAGGTAATAATAGCTCCCAACTTACAATTGTCTGTGAACTTTGTCAGCCAGAGTCCCTTTGTGTTGGCCCGGACTTCAGAGAAGTAGATACCAAAGAGGAGAGGACCCAGGACCGTACCCTGTGTGACTCCACGCATGACTGGTCGGCAGTCTGACTTGGAGTCAGCTACTTTCACACTGTGGGTTCTATCTGTGAGCCAGTTTGCAACCCGCCTAGTGATATAGGGGTTGATGCCTAGCTTAGTGAGTTTTTGTATGATTCCTGAGTGGGGAATGGTATCAAAGGCCATGGCCAGATCAAGGTAGGCTGTATGAACCACCTTGCCTTCATCCACAGCTCTGGTGACTGACTCAAAGAAGTCAACCAAGTTGAACAGGCATAATCTACCCTTCACAAAACCAAACTGTGTGAGATCCAGAGTTTGGAGATTCCCTTTATCCTTGTTTATTAGGTCCATGATGACGCATTCCATAGCTTTGCATATCAGACTCATTAGGCTAATGGGGCAATAGTTCCCAGGGTCTGTAGACGCTCCTCCTTTGAGGAGAGGGATGACTGCAGTAGTGCGCTATTCGGTAGGGACAACGCCTGAGGTGAGTTGTGATTGAACAGGACACACAGGTGAGGTGCCAGTTCACTCTGTAGTTCATGTAGAACACAGCCATAGAAGCTCTATTCTTGGCCTTAGACAGTGCTATTTTAACATGTGCAGCAGTAATACTGGGTGCCTGGCAATCTGCTGGTATTGTGATTGGTCCATTGGGGGGGAGGGGTGTCGGCCAGTATATTGGCAATATCTGTTGGCTCGGTATGGGAGTTATCATTGTGCAATAGCTCAGAGCAAATCTGGGTATTGCCATGGAGATGCTTTACATAACTATAGAAGGCCTTGTGGTTGTCTTTACTATCTGCTGCAGTTCTGTTTTCATAGCTAATTTTAGAGGATTTGATGAGGGATCTCAATCTTTTGTTGAGGTTGATAAGGGAGTTTTTCCAGTCTTGGGACTTCACCTTATCCTGCATCAATTTCCTCCTTCTGTTTGTTTATGGCAGGGGGCCACCAGATTGGCTTCCTTTTTTGGAGGAGAGCGTCTTGGTTCTATTGAGTATGGTGAGATCCATGCATTTGTGTACGTGCTCATACAGTGCATTGGTGTATGATTTGGTGGTCATGCAACTATTCTCCATTTGCATGGGTGACATGAAGTTAGCCAGCTCTGTTTTTAGGAGCCAAAAATTAGCTTTGGAGAAGTTTTTCATTGTGGTTACCTTTGCGGGGGAGGGGGGTGCGATGTGGATTTCCAAGGTGTTTAGTTTGTGGTTGGATCTAACCAGGGAGGAGTTGACTATTGGTGTAGAGCAACTGTCGCCCATGTTAGTAATAACCAGGTCAAGAATGTTACTACCTCTAGTGGGGGTAAGAACGAGCTGGTCCAGGGCATTGGAATTAATGAACTCCAGGGAAATGTTGGGCAAGTGTATTGGTACATGAGTAGTTTTACCAGTTAATGGAGGGGTAGTTGAAGTCGCCCAGTATGAAAGTGTTAGATTGGACCCTAATATTCTCTCTAGTTGTTTTTAGTCAGTTAATCCTGCCTAACTGCAAATTTTACAGCAAAGTTAGAAATGCCAGTAAAAAAATTCAGTGGACAGAAGATTCTCCATACATTCCTTCATAAGGGTAAACTACAGGTGCACAAAGATTGAATCCTTGGGCTTTATTTGCATGATATTCAATTCAACAAAGACCATAGCTCCTCCATAGGAAGTCACTGTCGGTCAGTTGTGCTGCCAGTGATGCCCTTTTGGGAGTAATTTTCCCTTTCTTCAAGTTGGTGTGGCCATGAAGTTGGTATATATAAGTTCAAGCCCTCCACATCAGGAGGATGCAGGGAGCTTTCCCCCTGCAAAAAACACTTTAAAAAGTGTTGTTCTACCCGCTTTTTTCGGAGATTACAGTTCAGGAATTCCAGTCCTTGGCAGAATAAACTTCATCCGCACATGGTGGAAGCTCCTTCCTTAACACTAATTCAGGTTAAACAAAACTGAGGTAAAGTCGCATCATCTGGAACTTTCTGCAATTGCACAATTTTTTTATTTATATTTATTTCTGGAAATCTTTGCATATTATGAAGTAAAATAATCAATCCTGCAGATTCCTGTTTCACATACTATGTATAAATAATTAGTAAACCAGTTCATATACAGAGTAAGCCTGATAGCCAATTAAAAAAGTGCTGTTTTAAAATTTACAGAATACTTTAAATCTCTGCTGAAATTTTGTCCATCCTTTCAATTTCTAATATACTCTTAGATTCAGAACTAAGAGATATTATGTTAAGAAATCTGTTTGAATAGGTTCATAGGTACATACTAGTAAAGATTCCCAGGGCCTTTATAAACCTAGCTGTGCAATCCAACCCAGTTGCATCCCCTTGTAACATATGCATCTTAACTGTTGGTGAGGGTATGTTAGTTTGGAGGTTGCTAAAATGTTATGGGGGGGTGTTACTTAGGAAATGGTTACTGTCGGCCTATGTGTATATAAGAGACATGAAGACCAGCCCAGTGGTAATTTATGATAACCCATCCAGTGTTACTTAAGGAATGTTTACTCTTGGCCTTTGTCTAGAAGAGACATAGGGGCCAGCCTGGAGATGCATTTATGATTTCCCCATCCAATGGTCCAATACATTTTAATAGGGTTAGAGATGGACTCTGCTTCACAAGGCTGGGGAGCCTGTCCTAATTATATACTTTTAGAACAGAAATGTTCCCACTTATGCATATTTTCTCTAAATTACAAATTTCTTCATCTCATTTTTTCTAAAATTGGCTCACTTCATCGGGGGGGGGGCACAATGTCATTGTATCTCTGCCATGGAAAGAAAGCATTCTTTGTTATTCTTATTCTGTTTGCAAAGTTGAGAAATTAGAAAACAACGACATCTTCTCTCAAGAAAAGCATGCTGTAGCTCTTCCATCCATGAAACATTAATAGATTTGCAGGGCAAATAGCTTAACTTAAGTCAGTTAGAAATTCTCACCAGAGTGCATTGGTATCCCCAGAAATTTCATAATATTAATACAAACTTTAGCGTGACTTGTTCACATGGTTGCAGCCAAATGGATTTCTCTCCATTTATTAAAGTTTGGTAAAACCAAAGTCTGAAGATCCTAAATTAAATCTTGCAACTCTAGATGGCCTTTACTGTCGAACAGCTTATATTAACTCCTACAGATGAGCACGAGTGTATTCCAAGAGTCATGATGAAAAAACTTATTGCACATAGTTGTATTCAGCCAGTTTATCAGTTGCCCATGAAAACATGGTGGACTGAAACTACAGATGCTGCATAAATGGAATAAACTACTCATCTGCTACAGTCTGATTGTGTTTTGTATGCGCATTTCATAAACTGCATTGCATTACTTGCAGTACTGAAAATGGCCACTAGATAGTGCATGTGTTCACAACTACAGTTTCAGGTGCAGTTCATTTTGGAGTCTGCAGTTAGATCCAGTTCTTACTGAAAAACAAAAGCCATTCAGGACACCACAGAAAAGATTTTATATGTGAAATAAAATATATATATTTTTTTTTTGTGGTGCACTGAATGGCTTTTGTTTTTGAAGGCTTTTTTGGGGCGTAATCAGGACTTTATCCATTGTGTCTTTTTCCTTGCTTTTCTTATTACTGTGTCTGTGGAGTCTAGATCACATATTAAAACAGATTTGCTACATTTGCTTGAAAACAGCTGACTGAATATAACATGTTCAAACATAACTTCCAGGAAAACTGAAATATAAGAAGCCAAAGACTAAAACCCAGAATGTGCAGTACTCCCTCTGTAGAACTCGGCCAAAATGCAATGTAATAATGTTTGGTGTAAGACTTAATCGAAACATCCTGGCTAATCCTGTTTGGAAAAAATAGCAGCAGCCAGCTGAGGCAGAGCCGATCTGTTGATCCGTTACACAAAGCCTCTTCTTCAGTAGCAGCTACGTAAGTATCAGTAGCTTCGTAGGGGTCATATTTGCTTTGATTTTGGAAAAATGAAAAGACTCTGGGTTGTAGCTACTGCTGATTGCTTTTGAGTATTAATACATTACCAGCATGCATAATTCATTTATAGGTTCATAGGTAGGTACTAGGCTATCTGCCCGAGGGCATTTATAAGCCTAGCCAGAGTGTGTCGGCTTTCACCGCCCCATTGATTAATTAATGGATCCTCTGTCAAGCAGAGCCAATGAAGTGATCCCAGGGGTGTAGTTTCTGTTACCCATCTGCTTGTCAAGGTTTCTCTTGAAGAGTGTTAGTGTGGGGCTCTGCCTGATGTAATTTAGAATTTTGTTCGAAAGCATGGGGAGTCTTTGTGACAGGACTCTATCCCTCCAGCATGTTCTATTTATTGTTGTGGCGAGGTTTAGCTCACTAGAGCGCATGGCTCACAGTGACTTGGATTTCTTTAGGTGGAGCATGTCCATCAATTCTGAGTTGGGTATGGCTTTGTAAGTCAGGCAGAGATCACCTCTGAGAAAGCGATATGCCACTGAGTACAGCCAGAGTTTTTTCAGTCGGGCTGCATAGGACATATGTTTGAGACCAGTAATCCTCTTGGTGAGGTACTTTTGTGGTCTTTCCAGCTGTTGGAAGTGTCTTGTGAGGTACATCCCAAATGGGGCATTGTACTCTATGATGGGACTAATGAGTGATGAGTAGAGGGGCACTATGACCTCTTTATTTCTAGATGCGAACCCTTTAGTAATTAGATGGGCCACATAGAAGGGCTTCCTAACTACTCTGGCAATATGATTGTCAAAGGAGAGATTACTATCTACCTGGGTCCCCAGATCTCTTATTACCTCTTCTGTATTAAGGGGGCTGCATCCTATGCGGTAATTCGTGGATGTTTTGTTTTTCCCAAATGGGATGACTATGCATTTTTTGCATTTAGCTTGAGACCATGCCTTTGACACCAGGTGTCTGTCTCAGTAAGGCCCTTTTGGAGGATGTCCATGTCAGGCAGAGAGTCAATTATGGCTCCCAGTTTGCAGTCATCGGCGAACTTGGTTAGCCACCGTCCTCAGGTGTTTACCTATATTTCTGAGAATATATGCTGAACAGTAGGGGTCCGAGGACCGAGCCTTGTGACTGGTTTAGAGTTGGACCTGGAGCCCACTATTCTTACCGTCTGAGTTCTGTCTGTAAGCCAGTTGGCAACCCATCTCGTGACGTAGGGGTTTATGTTAAGGCTGGTGAGTTTTTCTGTAATACCCGAGTGGTGAATGGTGTCAAAAGCCTTGGCGAGGTCAAGGTAGGCTGCGTAAACCACCTTTCCCTCGTCTATGGCCTTGGTGATTGTCTCAAAGAAGTCAACCAGGTTTAGTAGGCATGATCTGCCCTTAACAAAGCCGTACTGGATTAGGTCAAGTGTTTGGAGGTTCCCAATGTCTTTGTTAATGAGTTCCATGATGATGTGCTCCATAGCCTTGCAGACCAGGCTAGTCAGGCGTATGGGGCGATAGTTACCAGGGTCACTTGTGGCCCCTCCTTTGTGGAGAGGAATAACCATTGCTGTGCACCATTCCATGGGCACATACCCTGTGGAGAGGCTTAGGTTGAACAGCGTGCTTAGGTGGGGGGTTAGTTCATTCTGTAGTTTGTGCAAGACGCAGCTTGGGACACCATCTGGTCCCATTGTTGCTGTGTTTTTGACTTTTGAAAGGGCTGTTTTCACCTGTGAGTCTGTGATTTTTGGGACACTACACTTTTCTGGTATTGTTGTGGGCCCTTTTGGAGGTGAGGGGGGGGTGAAGTTTGCACTGAATCTATCTGCCAGGATGTTGGCAATATCAGTAGGCTCAGTATATTGTGTGTTATTGTGCACTATTTCAGTGCATATCTGTGAGTTGCCACTTAGATTCTTAACATAGCTAAAGAAGGCTTTGTGGTTATCTTTTGAATCCTTGGCTATTTTTCTTTCGAAGTTAGCCTTGAATGATTTCATGACCTCACTTTCTTACTGATACTGATCAGGGATGTCTTTCCCTCTTGGGATTTGCTTTTTTTCTGAACTAGTTTCCTCCTTCTATTGCATAGCCTGTTTATTGCAGGAGTCCACCAAACTGGTTTCTTTCTCTTAGAGGAGTGAGTCTTGGTTTTGCTAGGGATGGCACAATCCATGCATCCTTGTAGGTGCTCATAGAGTGCATTTGTAAAGGTTTCTGCATCTTGGGCAGCATTATCCTTTAGTGTGGGGGCTGTGAAACTTACCACCTATGTCTTAAGTAAGGTGAAGTTTGCTTTAGAAACGTTTTTTACTGTGGTTTCCTTAGTTGGGGGTGGGGGGGGGGGGTGTGGACATCCAGAGTGATTCGTTTATTGTCTGATCTAACCAATGACGGGTTGACCTCTAGTGTGGAACACCTGTCGCCCATGTTGGTGATGACCAGGTCCAATATGTTTTCACCTCTGGTAGGGGAGTTTACCAGCTGATCCAGGGCATTTGAGTTGATGGATTCCAGGAAGCGCTGGGCCTGGGAATTTGTACTCAAGTAGTTTTCCCAGTGAATGGTAGGGTAATTGAAATTGCCTAATATCAGGGTGTTTGGTAGGACCTTCATGTTTTCCAGTGTCTCCAGAAAGGTGGAGTCATGGTCCTGGGTCATGGAGGGTGATCTGTAGCAGGCCACAATTTGCATTGCAGATTTGCCCGATGTTAGTTGCACATGGATGAT